>NW_008347808.1:5773615-5799021 GCF_000622305.1 Nannospalax galili
TTGGCATCTGAGCATGGATATAAAGTCATCAGGTAGATTTCAATGGTAATGTTTTTCACATCTACTAATTATTAAGGAGCAAATTTTTATGCTTTGAAGAATTTTTTTTCTTTATTTATATACCCACTTCCCAGGTAGCACCCCCCCATAGCCTCCCTCCCCCCACTAGAGCCCTTATACTCTGATATTCCTGCTACTGTCTGCTGTGTTGTCGGCACCCCCAGCCATTCCCCACTACTTGCCCTTCTGGTGAATCTAGTCAGCCTATCTAGAGGTCTTTGTTTTAGGAGGGTCAGCTGTTCCTCATCTAATGGTAATCAGTTGTCTATATTCCTTTGGATAAGATTGGGATCTGCTGTTCATGTTCCCAGTTCTGTGCTGGGTTACTGTCTGTGAATCCCTTTGGCCACACTGGCCAACAACTCAAAAGAAGGTATCACTTGTCTGGCATTGTTGCTTGTTACGTAGCCTTTAGCTATACATATGGACTCTTAACATACATAACTGAACAAGTTATGTTGGCCCATTTAATCTTTGGTTATACTTTCCTTTTGGGTGTTCAAAACCATACACAGTTGGCCCAGATAAACCAGTTTATTTTCACTCTTAAGGTCATTTGAGGATCTGTTCCTCAGGGGTCACATGGGTTTGGGAGGAGTCCCTGGCTCTTTCTTTTCTGTGTTGACCCTCCTCTTTATAGACTGGAAACTGGTTCAAGTCCATCTGGTGGGGTCTCCTCGGCCTCCTTGATCAAGAGGACAGGTGACCAAAAAAATATTTATCAGCCACTTGTGTTTCTTGTTTCAAGAACTCTCTTAAGTTCCATGCCCCAACTTCTAAATGGGTTGTTTGTTTTCTTGGTGTTTAGTTTGTTGTTGTTGTTGTTGTTGTTGTTGTTGTTTTTATATTTTAGACACCAACCCTCTTTCAGATGTATAGCTGATAAAGATGTATTTCCCATTCTGCAGGCTCCCTCTTCACTCAAAAGATAGTAGTTTTACTGTACACAAGATTTTCAGTTTCACAAGTTCCCATTTGTCAGTTGTTGGCCTAATACCTGCACTACCAGATTCCTATTAAGAAATTCCATTCTTGAATTTATGTGTTTAAGCATATTCCCTACTTTCTCATACAGATTCAGGGTATGAGGTCTTATGTTGAGGTCCTTGATCCATTTGGAGTTGAATTTTGTGCTGGTTGAAAGATAATGATTTAGTTTCGTTCTTCTACAAATATCTATCCAGTTTGACCAGCAAGGTATGTTGAAAATGCCGTCTTCCAGTGTGTGTTTTTGGCCTCTTTGTCAAAAACCAGGTGGTTGTACGGGTGTTGGATTATGTCTATTTCCTCAGTTCTATTCCATTGATCAATGTATCTGTTTTAATGTAAGAACCATGCTATTTTTATTACTATAGCTCTGTAATATAACTTGAAATCAGAGTTCATGATACCTAGCAGTGTTTTTACTGTTCAGGATTGTTTTGGCTATCCTGGCTCTTTTTTGTTTCCATTTGAATTTTAAGATTAATTTTTCAATTTCTGTGAAGATTTACATTGGAATTTTAATGGTAATTGCATTGAATTTGTAGATTGCTTTTGGTAGGATGACCATTTTAACAATATTAATACTACCAATTCATGAACATGGGAGGTCTTTTAATCTTCTGGTATCCTCTTCAAATGCTTTCTTCAGTGTCTTAAGCTTTCGTTATACATCTTTAATTTCCTTGGTGAGATGCATTCCAATGTTTTTTGAGGATATCATGAATGGGAATGTTTTCCTGATTTCTTAATCAGTATATTTATTGTTGATATGTAAGAAAGCTACTCCAGCCATCCTACTCCTGGCATAGTCCCAAAGGATTCTCTATCATGCTACAAAGATACTTGTTCATCCATGTTCATTGTTGTTTTATTCAAAACATCCATTAAATAGCAATATCCTAAATATCCAACAACTGATGAATGGATAATGGAAATCTGGCATTGTGGTGGTTTGAATGAGATATGTCCCCCATAGGCTCACATATTTGAATACTTGGCCCCAGTTGATGGCACTGTTTGTGGAGGTTTAAGAGGTGTGGACTTGCTAGAGGAAGCATATTATTCATTCCTCTGGAACTATAAGCCCAAATAAACTCTCCCTTCTTTAAGTTGCCTTGGTCATAGTGCTTTATCACAGCAAGAGAAAAATAACTAATATAGGTACATTTATACAATATTATTCAGTTGTAAAGAAAAATGAAATTATGAATTCTCAAGTAAATGAATAGAGCCAGAAATAATCATTCTGAAGGGGGTAACCCAGACCCAGAAAGAGAAATGCCACCTCTTCTCTCATATGTGGATGCTAGCTTTGAATCCTTAGATATATATGTTTAACGATAGAAGTCAGGAAACTAGTAAAAGGCAATGGGGGGGTCGACTTTTAAGGGAAGGAGACTAGAATACAAGTAGTATGAAGGGGCAAGGGATAATAAAGGAACAGGAAGGCTTAAGCTGGTTGTGGGATGGGAGGGCATGGTAGAACAGGGAATATGAGGGGAAAGATAACAATAAAGACTTTTGAAAATGCCATATGAAAATCTGCTAGGATTTCTTAAATTACATATACATACATATAAAAGGAGTTTAAATGGAGTTATTCTATATCACTATCTCAAACACCATAATATAGCAAATGAAAAGCCCAGTACCAAGTATGGGTTTCTTTTTTCAAGTTGTTGGTTTAGTGGTATCCCAAACACACCCCAAACATTACAGGCTATTGCCATTGCTCTTGGTTACCCTCTAGAATTTGATGGTAAGGCCCTGTTGCTGAAAATACCACATACTTGAGTCATAGGACATGGAGAATTCAAACTGATGTGGACCGGGAAGCCTCATCCCTACTGACTAGCCTTCATAGTACTAGAAGGCGCTAAGTACACTATGGGAGGAGAAAAGTAATCAACAGTCTTAACCAGCTGTGAATCCTGTGAGCTATACTAATGACTGACCTGGCAATACATGCCCACTGGTACAATAATGGCACAAATCTTATGGGAGTAAGCAACTACTTTCTGACTGAACTTAAAGCCCACCCCACAAGACAGAACGCAAGCTTGATACCATTAACTGAACAAAAAATCCATGTCTGGCCATGTAATAAGGCCCTAGGGAAGAACTTAATGCTATTATTTTGCTAAATGAACATAATATTAAACTGTTACCTAAGTGCTTATCTTTATACCTAAAAATTAGTACATATCTCTACTCTTGCTAGAGAAGATTTCTATTTTTTGTAGTAGATGGAGATTAATACAGAGACTCTTAACTAGTCAAGATGTATAGAAGAAGAAACTGAAGTACTCAGATCTAAATGGGACAGCTATATCACATCCCCTCCCCTAAGGTTCAAGGATTATTGTAGAATAGGGTGTGGAAAGATTACAAGAGTCAGAGGGAGTGCACATTTGCAGTAATATGGTATTTGCTGGAAATAACACCACCATTATACACATGAACTCATAGCAGGTGTGACTGCATGCACAAGGCCAACAGAAGATCAAGCAATCCAACAATCCTAGCATGGATGGGGTGGGACTTCTTCTGGATGAAGAATTGTTGGCAATTGATGACTGTTGTGGGAGGGAGCATCAATTTTCTTTGGTGATTTGGCCCCTGAGAGGCTACCTCTGCTCTAGTAGGTGGCCATACACCCATGCAGCACATATAGGCCACACTAAATGAACTCAATGAGCTTAAAATAAGAGTACATGATGTTAGAAGGTAAAATTGGTGGGGGAGATCAAGGAGAAATTTCAGGTAGAGGGAATGGGAGTGGGTTTGATCAAAATGCATTACATGTATGAAATTTTCACCATATATGTGTGTGTATTTATATATGTATATGTATAGCCAGGCACAGTGCCTTGTAAATCCCAGCTCTGAAGAGGTGGAAACAGGATCTCTGGATCCCTGGAGCTTTTTGGCTGGCCAGTCTAGTCGAAACTGCCAGCACCAGGTTAAGTGTCTCAAATAAGCAAGGGGAGAAAAACACAGACATCAATGCATCGCCTCCACATGGACTCATACCCACCCACCCACACATACACACACACACACACACACACACACACACACACACACACAAGAAACTAGTTTGGCAGTTTCTCATAATGTTTACTTGTTACATACCATAACTTGCCCAACATTTCACTCCTGTTTCATTTCTTATGAGAAATGAAAGAGTATGTTCATATAAAAGCTTGACTTCAGTGCCTATAACAGTTTTAGTTGTAGTAACCAAAAGCTGGAAACAACCTAATATGTCCATCACCAATATTATGCTAAGAAAGAGAAGCCAAAGAGTATATATTTTATGATTCTATTTATATACAATTCTGGAACATAAAAACTATAGGGACAGAAAGCATATCTGTGGTTAATTGAAATACAGAGGGCATCTGAAACCTAGCTAAATGGAAGGGATTACAAAAAGCATGAGAGGACCGGGAGGATTGTTCAGTAGATAAAGCCTTTACGTCACAAATATAAAACTTGTACCCATGTAAATTTTGAGTGTGCATGAAGCCTACCTGGAATTCCAGCTTTTGGAAAACAGAGTCAGTAAGCTGGCTAGCTGGCTAGCTAGACTAGTTGTATTGGTAAGCTCTAAGTTCAGTTAAGAGACCCTGCCTCAATGTATACAGTGGAATGCTACTAAGGCCTACATGCGTGAGCGTGCACAAACACACACACACACACACACACACAATTGTTTCTTAATAAGAGCATAAGGAAACCTTTGGGGGGGGCTTTTGGTATCTTCATTATTTTGATAGCGATGAGTGTCACAGTGTTTATGCATATGCCAAAATTTAACAAGTTTTATACTAAGATTAGCATATGCTTAAAGTGCCGTAAAATAACCTCTGTGGATAAAAGTGAATCTGGTCATAATTTTAGCCATAATTCGTGTTAAGTTTCAGTAGTTTTTAAGAGAAAAGGTATAGGCTTTAAGGCAGGAGTTAAGGGAAAGAAGTTAGACAACAGGAGTTATGTTTAGATGGCCCTTTGCCAGCCCTCTTTTTCAGGTGAAATTTATCAGGGACTGGTTTTAATTTGGATTTCTCTTCCCATGTTTCTGGTTGATTTTGAAATGGCCATATGATTATTTTATATCTTATAAAGTTGTACATGTGTGTGGTTTTTAAAAGTATGAATTATGTACCCAAAAGCTTACAATGTAAACAACGCACTGTTCCAACCCTCCTCCCTATCTTAATCCCATGACATTATTACCTTTCACTCTATTAACTATCTCTGTGTAGTTCCTCTGGCAACTGCTTCCATGTAATCTGCTATTTCTTGATTTATCTAATTCAGGCATTAATAAATTTTTGATGTGATAAATGAGGCTTTATATCACTGTTCCTCCATTGTGTCTCAGTATAGTTACTGTGTTCTTAACTTCATTTGTTTGTTTGGGGAACAACCTTTCTTGTTGAAAAAAAATATAGACAGTATCTCTTGAGAAGCCATTAGTTCGCTTGTCTTCCTTCTGTCTCTTATCCCTTCAACCAATCAACTCTTTTCTTTTTTATTTTATTATTTTTATTTTATGTGTGTGACTGTATTGCCTGCATGTATGTAAGTGCACCCGTGTTGTGCAATGCTCACGTCAGAAGAGGGTGTCAGATCCCCTGGAACTGGAATTAAAGATGGTTGTTAGGTGCCATGTGGGTGCTGGGAATCGAACCCAGGTCCTCTGGAAGAACATTCAGTGCTCTTAAGCACTGAGTCATTTCTCAAGCCCCCACAATCAACTCGTGTTGATTTGTACTTTTACTTTATAGATTGCCAAGGGGGATAACATTTATGATTTGTTCTACATCTATAAATATCTCCATAACTAAGATCCTATGCTTTTATATTTTGGCTAATTCTGTAAGTCGAAAATCAGTGTATGGTATTTATACTATTGTTAACTATTAAAATTTTTCTCTCCTGTCAAGTTTTAAAATAGTATTATACTTCTTAATTTGTGTAACTTTTTAAAATTTTCTGATTACCCCTTTTATTGTATTTTCTATGACATCTGTAAGTTTCTCTAATTTCTTAATGATGGATAGAGTTGTAAGCCCCTCTCCCCTTCTTTTTCTTGGTTGCTGTTCTAGTTGGGTTTAATTGTCAGCTTGACATAGCCTACAGTCATCTGAGAGGAAAGCCTTGATTCAGGAATAGCCTAAATTATATTGACCTGTGAGCATGTCCATGAGAATTGTCTTGATTGATGATTAATGTGGGAGGGCCCAGCCCACTGTGGGCAGTACTATCCCTAGGCCAGTGCCCTGGGCTGTATAAGAAAGTCAGCTAAGCAGGAGTCTGCCAGTGAACCAACAAGCAGCATCCTACATGGTTTCTGGTGTACATTCTTGGCTGACAGTGAGTTCCCTGTCCAGAGGAATACTGTGTGGAGTAGCAAGTAGTCTGGCCTTGAGTTCCTTCCCTGACTTCCTTCAATGATGAACTATGACCTGGAAGTGTAAGTCAAATAAGCACTTTCTTCCCCAAGCTGCTTTTGGTCAGTGTTTTATCACAGCAACAGAGAGGAAACTAGAACAGGCACTTTCCTTTTTAGAGCCTTGTTTGTTTCGATTTGGATCTTGTACTCTTTAGGCCTGCTGTGCATCTGTCAACCTTGGGCTTGCTTTCATTAGTTTCTGGTTTTAGGTCCACTGTTTCCAGAATCCAACATATGTGGCAGTCTTTCTTTATTCTCTCATTTTTCTGGAATATATCCCTAAGCAACTCTTTAGGCATAGAGTGTAAAATGTGAAGTTTGAGTATCTATAATCTAAAAATGTCTTTCTTTTGCTAACTGACTCAATTTATAATTAGGAACCAAATTATGTTTTTAGAATACTTTTTCTTCATATCTTTGAAGGTATTTCTCCACTATTTTCTCTAACAACCATTTTTTATAAGATGACCAATCCATTCCAAATTTTGTCCATTTAACTATTGTTTTTCCTTTCTGAAAGCTTTTAGAGTTTTTATCTTTGATTTTCTAGAATTTTATAATATGCCTAGGAGTTGAGGGAAATGCCTACCTAGCTTACTCCAGATATGAAGTCTGTAAGCCAGTAAGTCACACCCATCTATTTACATAGTCATTGTGCTAGGGGACCTATAAATTCCAGAATGTAGATGTCTGCTGTAGAGCAGCAACATTCATACTGGCTGCCTAAGTTTTTTCACAATTTATCTAGTCTCTTTAGGAAAAAAAAAACTTTCTGGTTTTTGGACTTGGGACTAAATGCCTGATTCTTAGAGATTCCATACACAGGGGGAAGAGGTGCTTATTCAATATACAATTTTTCAATGAATTTCTCACATTTCATCCTCATACACAGCCCTCTTTTGTGGTAGTGGGACTTGAACCCAGGACCTCTTGCATGCTATGGAAGTTCTACCACTGAGCTATATCCCCAGCACTTTACTCACATTTTCATTTGTCCTTTCTAATTTTTTATTGCTTTTTTATGTGTATTTCATACAAAAAAATCTCAAACACTCTTAATCATCTTTATATCCCCATCCCCACTGGCACCCTCCCATAGCCTGCCCCCCACTGGAGCCCATATACTTTGTCATCCATGTTACTGCTCACTGTGTTGTCAGTGCCCCCAGCCATTCCCCAGTGCAAGTCCATCTGCTGAGTCTAGTCAGCCTATCTAGAGTCCCTTGTTTTAGGAAGATCAGCTCTTATTCATCTAGCAGCAATCAGCTACCAACATTCCTTTAGATAAGATTGGGGTCTGCCCTTTATTTTCCCAGCTCTATGCTGGGTTACCATCTGCCGGACTGTCTGCATGGAACTTGTGTATGCTGACACCTATGCCATAGAATCATATGAGCAGGTCCCCAGGAGCTTGTAGGACTGTGTTTCCATATGGTCATGCACCTCCTCCCTGTCCTTTCTAATTTTTAAACTACTCTGTCATCCTCCAGGGCAGATCTATATCCTCCCAAGCTGTAAGCCCCTTCTGATACTTTCTCCTTTTTAGTCCATCTTTATTAGTGAATATCCTACCAACTTTCCGTCTTTCAGAAATATATTAAAATTTCTTTTCTGCTGATTTCTTGTCTCAATCTCTTGATTATATCATCTTTTTGTTTAATGTCATTTAAACAGGGTCTGGAGAGGCACTGGAGTGAAAATGATTTGGTTAGTCAGCTACCTTGATCTAGATGTCTATATTCTTGTTAAATTTTGAAGTTTATATTTTACAGTTTCTTTTGGAAAATGTTTAGAATTAGGGGCAATTAGCTATGAACTGGAAAAATCTGCATTGTTTATATATTCGTAGAAATTTGAGGATTCGTTAGGGTTAAAGTTCTATGAAAGTGATTAGTAAGCTGTGATGAAATCTAATTCTCCATTGCTTCTTGGCTTTAGTCCCTAGCACTAACTATTAAATGATGAATATGCATAAAATTGACTCAAAGGAGAACAATATTCTGTCATCCTCATCTGGTTTCTTTTTGGGTGCATAGCTCTGTTGAGATACTATGGAAAAGAGCATGAGGCTTGCTTTACTCTCTGTTGTCAGCGCAAGTGAAAGGCAGAAATTTTCTTCTGGAAAAAATAGCATTTCCACAGAAACACTGTAGTACTGGCTTCTAATCAGCAGCCATATTGAAATTTTTTCCTCTCTCAACATTACAGCTACTGAAACAGTATTGACCTGCCATTGTGTCACAGAACAAGTTATTCGGTATTTGCTTTACCAGGAGACCGGGCCACACTTGAACAAAAGAGGCATGAAAATGCCAAGTTAACTGAGAGTAGAATTTCATCTTTGGATTTTTCCAGTCTCACAGTGGTCCTTCTTTCTAGCCTTCCAATTTTCTTGCCAATTCTTTTATACTCTTGGTAATTCTAGTATTACAGTATGTAAAATTCTGATTTTGAGCTAGGTGTGGTGGTCCACACCTTCAATCCCAGCACTGGGGAGGGAGAGGCAGGCAGATCTCTGTGAGCTCAAGACTAACCTGGTGTACATAACAAGTTCTACGCCAGCTGGAGCTGGGGCTACAGGGAGACTGTGTCTCAAAAAATTCTGAATTTGAGCCCCAGGTCTTTTATTGTTTTTCTAATCCTCAGATTTGTTTCAGGTACTTATTCTGTGTTGAATCTCTGATGATTATATCACCAGTGATTAACCTGCCTGCCCTTAAGATACTTATATCTTATATTCTTCGAGCTCATCCTCTGATCTCCCACTTCCTTCTCTCTCTCTCTCTCTCTCTCTCTCTCTCTCTCTCTCCTTCCTCAGGACCCTCCTACCTAGCCTTTTGAGTACTTGGATTACAGATATGCAACACCATACTTCTGTGAGATTCATTTTCTATATTCTCATTTTAGAGAGCCAGACTTGAATTAATGGTCCCCACCAGTCACTTGTCTTTGTTCATATTCTTGACATCCACCTATCTTATAGGTGTTTCTTTCTTATCTCAACTGTGATTATAGCAGTTGAACTCTACAACTTATCTCAGTATCAACTTAAACTGAATATGAGTTATCTTTCCCTAAAATTATCTCCACTAGTTTTTCTAGAGTATTTAAATTTTTTCCCATCCTAGAATCAATAGTCATATGTTCCTTAATTCGGTTCTTACCCATTCCTCTCCTAAAAGATCTCATGGTTGCCACTTTCTCTCTATTCACAGGCTTCTTCACTTTTACCCTCCTTCCATATTTGGTCTTGAATATGGTGGTCAAATATGTTTTAATTTAGGTTGTTTCTGTGGCTTTGGTCTCCGTGGGAAACAAAATAGATTTTGTAAGATGCTGCTGACAGTGAATTTTTGAACAGAGGGAGAAAGTCCTAGTTTAAATTAGATGGATTACAAAAGCAATCTCATTTTGGTCATTTTGCTACTCTAGCCTAAATTAATTGGGCTTTGTAAAGTTGGGCACTATTATAAACTTTTCAGTAAACTTTAAAGAATTCATAATCAAGAAGATGTATTTGAGCTAAGGTTTCCTTAATCCAGATTGCAGCTAATTTTAATCTGATGCTGATCCGACTCACAAATGGTAAGCTTTAGTGATTTTCAGGTATTAAAAATGGAGGTGCCTTTTTGTTCCCTTCTATACCAAAGCATTTTGAATTTAGAAGTATGAAGACTTATAAATTAAATAAGCAAACAACTCCTAAGGGAAGGAAGTGATGTCCAGTATATATTATTGTCCTCCTAATTAAAAGTGTCACTACTGATTTCGCCAATACTTCAGGAGAACAAAGACTAAATCTTCAAGCCAAAGTCTTTTATATATGACATATATACACACTGCTTTTTGATTTGTGTCTGCAGATGCTATTTGTAAGCCTGTCACTGCCTATATTTCTGTGTTCAACTTGTGGTCAGCTGAAAACCTTTTTCAAAAATATTTTCCAAATTCCATATTGTTGTATTCCTAGCTGGTCTCTGCTGCTGTTTTCCCCAGCAGCCCACAGCTATGTCATGTTATTTGAAGCCTTCCTTTAGTATATCCTTTACAATATGTCTTATGTTGTGCCTGCCTGTGGTTATGCCATAAAGCTCACCATCCCAAAGATGTTTGGGTATCCTCTCTCATTGCATCTCCACACATGTCACCAATGAACATTCTTTAATGCTGATAGACCAGCTGACTTCCAGAATCTCAGTAGTGGTGGTCCTCTCTTGCCATTTCATATTAAGCATAGTTCTAACTCTAACAGATCAATGAGGTAAATGTGACATTTGTGGTGGTTATGAATTTCAATGTCACATAAAAGCTGGACACAGCTTGTATTGTCCATTGATGCAAATCAATTTGGTAAGCTTGTCTTTTTCTGCCTCTGTTCTGGATGTTAGAAATAGAGCTAAAAATAGGAAATGAAAAGCTGGAGGAGGGATCCATTTCTTCCTCTTGCATTAGTAGTTATGTGTTTATAATCACTCACCTTTCTCCTTGATATGCATCTTAAACATATTTCACACTTGTCTAGAGGACAAGTCTAAACCCATTCTGAACCCTCTTGGAGGATCCTATGAGGAGAAGAAAATTATTGTTAAGAAGTATAAGGCATTATTTGGTAAAAGCTAGATAACTTGCATGGCCCCAAAATATGAAGTAAGAACATTGATTTGGTCTGTTGTACAATTTCATACTGATACAGCACTATAATAATCTCCCCAAGGAAAGATACTGTTCTTTTAATTTTGCAGTAACTTGTATTGTTGTACAGTGATTTGTTTTTTGTCAGACTGCCTAGGAAGCACAATTCAGTAACTGCTTTTAGCTCTATATGATGAAAAATATTCATTGTGTTTAGCTTCCACGTTTAGTTTTACTACATAATTTCAGTAATCTTCCAACATATCTACAACAGGGATGCTAAAACCTGGCACCCAAATCAGAGATGTCCAAGGTGCCTATTTCATTTGGTATATGAGCTGATTGCTGCCACTCCCACTCGGCCAGGGGTAGCTCCCATGGGATGCTTAGATCAATGTTGAATGTTCTTGTTTGCTCACTTCCAGAAACTGTCACACCACACTGTTCAGAAATCAGCACATATTCTGCCTCCTTTCTTTTCACTGTGTTTGAAACTTTTCTGTCTCCTGTTATGAAGTGCTGTTGTCACACTACAAAGAAACACAGTATTATTTGCATTTTCTCTGAGTGTTAAAGATACTGTCTAGTTATATGCCTTCCGCATGCTGAGTACTCAATGTCCATTCAAAAGACAACACTAATTGACCCTCCCCAGACTGTTATAATCAAGGCATGTTGAATTCAGAGCTCTTAATAAGATTAGAAGTGTGTTTGAGGCCACACTTTGATTCATTTTATGTCTGTGATGCAATGTTGCTTCATTAATTAGTATAGAGATACTTGTTTCTTACTATGATGGAATCACTTGAAGATTTTTCTGAGTAAGTTATAGCTCAGTAGTAGAATGCTTACCTATCGTGTTCCATATCTGTCACTACAAAAAAATCCACTTAATTTCAGAGCATAAAGAAATAAGAAAAGTAGATTAAATAAATAATTCCAGAATATTGGAAGAGAAACTTTTTTAAAGTAAATGATATGCTAATGTTAAAAAGCCTGGTATGTTCCTGTCTCTCACTGAAAGTGATAAAGTATTGATTTTTTGTAAACAAATTAAGATTACAGAAGAAAAGGTGTAAAAATAGCTGTACAGGAGCCCTATTTTACCAACTTGGAGGGTGGTAATATAGCATTTTCAGTTAAGAATTGCTTAAGGAGTGAAGAATACAGAAGTTTCTGAACGTGTAACTCAAGGACTATCTGTTTTAGAATCCTCTAATGAGCAAATCCAAATTTAGATTGAGTATGCTTGAGGTGGAACCCTAGAATCAGACTTCAATTTCTAGGGTTCCACCTCAAGCATACTCAATCTAAATTTGGGACTGTGGAAGCCTGGGATTCTGCTCTTTAATATTCATATGTAGTGATTCTGACATATGCCAAGGTTTGAAAACACTGACCTCTCACTCTTAGGACCCCATTGATTTGATTCCCACTAGTCGTGCATTTAGTCCTTAGCTTATATCTCCATGGTTGGTCTCCAAAATAGGCTCAATTAGGATGAAATTATATCATGACTTTAAGGAATGTGTTGGTGATAGTTTGTGCTACCATTTGAATATGGACCCTCCAAAAATTCATGTTGCCAATAAGATAGCATCATGGAGTGAGGCTTTAAGATATAATTATGTTATGAGAGTTCCTTCCTCATGAATGGTTCCTAGAAAAAAAGAATCTTATGAAACATTCAGCTCTCTTTCTCTTCTACTTTCCACCATGTAAAGACACAGCATTCCTTCCTACTGGAGGTTGCATCCATAAAGCACCTTCTCAGAAGCAGAGAGCAGCCCTCACCAGTCAAATGAATTTGCTGGCATCTTAATCTGATCTTCCTAAATTCCATAAATGTGATAAAATAAAATTCTGTACTTTATAAGTTACCAGTTTCAAGTGTTTTGTTATCAGAATAGATAAACTAAGATAATTTGGGAGGGGGCTGGAGAGATGGCTCAGCGGTTAAGAACACTGCTCTTACAGAGGACTTGGGTTCGATTCCCAGTGCCCACATGGCACCTAACAACTGTCCTTAACTCCAGTTTCAGGAGATCTGACGCCTTCTTCCAACCTCTGTGGGCATTACACAACACGGATGAACCTACCTACATGCAAGCAATACACACATACACACAAAATAATAAATAAAATATTTTTTAAAATAAGTAATTATGTTATTCTTTTAATAGATACTTACCAGGGGCCTACTGTGTGCTGAGACCAGGCCTAGGCACGTGTTATACAAAAATGGATGATGTGGGCTCCTTTCCTCAAAAGACTTGTGAGTCATTTCCTGTGAATCATCTAGTACAATCAAGTACATTAGTAATGAAATAGAAAAATGAATTAAATTCATTCTATGCCATGTGAAAACATATCCAATAAATTTGTGGGTTTTGATATTAGAAAAATATGTTTGTAGTAATATCTAGGGAGTCGCTAACAATAATGCATTTATCCTTCATTTCTCACTGTTAACAAATTGTTTCTAGCTGAGATCCTTGTAATCTGCAGGTGCTGTTTACCATGTGATTTTACCATAAAAAAACAAGAATGTAATCACTTAATAAAGTGTAAAGAATTAGATTTTCTTTCACTTAAGCAAAATGCCTGACTCTGGCCAACATTCCGGATGCCTTCTCCCTTGTGCAATAGGAAAGCAATATTCTAAAAGAGAAGGCTATTTTGTTCATATTGTAGAACTTGCCTCTGGAGGCCATGCTAACAAATGCAAAACTAAAACTAGAATGCAAACTTTCTTCTGTGAGCAGCCACTGATTTTTTTTTTTTTTTGTCTTCGCCATTGTACTATACAGAAGATAGTTTTCCATCTTACCTCTAATTGAAACTCAAATAAGGGCACTGTGAATAGGGAACAGTTTTTATTTAAAAGTGTTTTACACTGTTTTCTTCCAACTTCCCGGGAGGGGACCACAGCTCCAGGAAACACCATTTAAAAACTAAGCTTGCTGCCTGTTTACTGTTTATACATGAGCCTAATCAGTGTTTTCATTAGATTTTTCATTTTAATTTGCAGTAAACTTTAAGAATCTAGACAAGAAGTAGGTGAATTGAAATCTAGTAATTGACAGCAAGGTGACAAGAACGTCCCTGAAGCTGTGGTCCCCTCCTATGAACTGGAACTCTGAGCCCCTCCTGTCATCTTGGAGCTGTCGTCTCCTCCTGTGAACTTGGAACTGAGGTCCTGCCCTGTGAGCTACAGTTGTCTCCCTCCATGAATCTGGAGCTGTGTTCCCCTCTTGTGAGCTGTGGTCACCCTCTCCCCCACCTCCTGAGAGCAGGAGCTGTGGTTCCCTGCTCTGAGCTGGAGTTATGGACCCCCTGAAGCTTGGTCCCCTCACATAGGCCTGGAGCTTTGGTCCCCTACCATAAGACACAGTTTCACATTCATCTGATGGTAAGCTGATAATGGAGCAGAGTGGAGGATGGAGGACTTCCAGATGTTGGACAACTGTTTCTGTCTTCTCTGAGTAACTACATTCCCCACAGCCTCGTCCCCTGAGGTCCCTGGTTTTACATGGCAGAAGTTTTGCCTCTTATGCTGGGGACAGGGGAGATGTCTGTTATTTGCATAGTCTGGTCTAGGGAGGACTGGGTCTCTAAAACAGACCTCCCACCTCACCTGAGGGCCAGCTGTGGTCTTCACTCCACACGTGGTCCTGGATATCTAGGCCTTGATGTTGCACCTCTCCCATTCCCAGGCACCAAGAGGTTTTCCATTATTATTCTTCTACAGCTCCAGGTTGCCTCCACCTATGCCCTAACTGAACTTCTAGAGATAAATCACAATCTGAGAAGTTAACAAAAGAAAGTGCTATAATAACTAAACTGATATAATTTTCAAATTAAAAATATGTAATTATATCTTAGAACATAAATTTGAAATTCTATGTCTACTATAATTATTTACTATCATTTACTGACAACACTGTATTACCCAGCTTCATTAATAATGTGAGATTTCTCATTATTCCTATAATGTGAGTTTGCCATTCACTTCCTTTCCAAATTCTCCAACCTATACAAAAATCTTCCAATGTCATCATGTTACTTCTTAAAGAAATCAATGCTAATAAAATATTTTAAAATTTAAAAAAAGCTTTAAGAACTCAAAAACCAACCACAAAAAAACAGTTTTCTGTTCATCTGATTGAATAAAATAAAAAGTACTGACAATACCAAGTATTGGTTAAGATGTAGAGCACTGGGACTCCCATTGATGGTGGGCATATGAAAGGGTAGGGTCACTCTGGAAATAATTCGGCACATTCTTACAACAAATATTTATCATATAAACAAGAGGTTCCATTCCTCTAGCCAAGAAAAATGAAGACATATCCACATAAGATTTACACATAAATTTTCATATCAGTTTTATTCATTATAACCCCATTATATTCATTACTACTTGTTGAGCTTTTGTCAGTTAATGGCTGCTGGGGGAGAAAGACTCATTTTTCTTCAGAGATGTAACCACTGGTAAGAAGCCCATGCTTCAGTGATAACCCCATACCAGTGCATATATAAGCAACCCTAATTAAACTCAGTGGGTAATATAAATAAATAGAGAAAAATAAACATATGAAACCAGGAAGGTGGGCCTTGAGGAAGAAGAGATTGAGAGGGAGTAAGAGAAGGGAATGGGGTGAATATGATGAGAATACATTATATACATGTATGAAGTTGTCAAAGAAAAAAATTTAAGTGATAGGACCTTATAATAAAATAACACTCAGCACTAAAAAGGAATGGTGTACTTACAGAACAGCATGAATTAATCTCATAGGCATTATATAGACTGAAAAATCATAGTCATATACAAGAATGATGTTGTTTAAGTCTAATCTAGAATGGGAGAAACCAAACTATGGTGATATAAATCAAAACTGTAGTTGCCCTGAGGCAAATGATACTGGAGAATTACTGGAAGGGGCACAAGGGAAATTTGTTTAGTGATGGAAATGTTCTATATCTGGAGCTGGGTGGAGGTTACAAAGATGTGTGTGTTTATCAAATCTCTTGCTTAAAAATGGCATTTTATTATATGTGAAGTATATCTCAAATTTTTGTAGGGTTAAAAAAGTTAGAAATGGGAAAAACCCTTCAAATAATCCTCTGCTGTAGGATCAAGTATAAATTCCTTAACATGAACTAATTTCTTAACACTTAACATCCTTGGTTCATTCCCCATCTCCTACCAATTATTCTAAGTAACTTATAGTTCTAAACAGTGACATTCTCTCTTTTTCTCTGAAACTTTAAAAACAATGCTCTTTTCATCTGGAATTCCTTTTCCATCTCCCATTCATCACTAAATCTTTGACATCATTCAGGATTTTAAAAAGGTAGCACCTCCTCCAAGAAGCCTCATCTACTCCCAGTCTGTATTAGATGTTTCCTCTCTTGCTCCTAGACAGTCTTAAACTCCTTTCTAACAAAGTATGTATTAGCCTGTAATGTAATTATAATAACAAAAAACCTCTCAGAATTATAGAAGGGCCAATTTTTGTACAAGCAAATAGTCCTCCACATATTATGTAAGCTTTGAATTGAGATGAAATTTTATGCAAAATATGATCATCTTAGGACTCAATGTTATCAAATAAATACTTATGTTTCAGAATGATTGATGGTCTTTAGGGGTTTGTTTTGGGGGGGTAGGAGGGTTGGTTTGAGTTCTTGTTCTGCTTGTTTGGTTGGTTGGTTGGTTGGTTGGTTGGTTGATTGGTTGATTTCAAGACAGTTTGATTAAGTAACTCAGCTTGGCCTTGAACTTGCCATCCTCATGCCTCAACCTAGAGATGGCTACAATTACAAATATCAGCCACCACACCTTCATATGATTGAGATTTTATTTCAAATGTCAATTTAGTTTCATATTATTAGTAGTCCATTAGCTTACATGATAGTTTGAATGAGAATTGTCCCCCATAGGCTCCAAGTACTTGAGCTCTTGGTTAGTTGGTGGTGCTGTTTGGGGAGGGTTATAGAAAATTTAGAAAAGGTGGGTTTGCTGGGGGAAGTATGTCACTGGAAGGAGGTGTTGAGAATTTATAGCCCAGTCTCCCACTTTCACTTTCTCTCTCTCTCTCTCTCTCTCTCTCTCTCTCTCTCTCTCTTTCTCTTTCTCTCTCTCTCTCTCTCTCTCTCTCTCTCTCTCTCTCTCTCTCTCTCTCTCTCCTCCCTCCTTCCCTCTCCCCTCTCTCTGTCTGTACCTCCCTCCCTCCCTCTGTCCCTCCCTCTCCCTCTTCTCTTCCTGGGCATTTGTGAAGATGTGAGCACTACTCATTTTTCTACTCCAGCTGCCTTCTGCCATGTCCCCCACACACACCATGGTGAACTCTTGTCCCTCAGGAGCCATAAGCCAAACAAACTGTTCCTTCTATAAGTTGCCTTGCTCATGGTGTCCTATCACAGCAACAGAAAAGTAACTAGTACAGCTTATCTATATTGTGGGTTAAGTGACTTTCTGTAGACCTAGCAAAACTTTATTATATCCATTTGATGGCAAAATATATTTTTTAATTTTTAATTAATTTTTTATTTTATGTGTATAGAGGGTTTAGTCTACATTTAACTGCATGTATGCCATGTCCACAGAGACCAGAAGAGGGCATGAGGTTCCCCCAGAATGATGTTATGGACAGTTATTAGCCTTTGGATGGGTGCTGGGAACCAAACCTGGGTCCTCTGCAGGAGCAGCCAGTTCTTTTAACCACTGAGACATCTGTCCAGCACTGAACAATCCCCCAAGCTCCAATTTTTTGACATTCGAAAGTGACCATGTCTTTTTTATATATAAACGCTTGCAGTTTTTATCTTTGACAACTTCATGCATGTATACAATGTATTGTGAACATATTCATCCTCCATTGCCCTCTATTTCTCCCCAGCACTCCTGCTGATCCCATTCTTCTCCCCAACTAGGCCTTTCCTGCTTTCATTTTTGTGTGTGTATGATATATTGAGTTTAATTTGGGTTACTCGTATGAGCGTGGGTAAGGGGTTCCTTCCTGGAGCATGGACAACTTACCACTGTCTACATCTCTGAAGAAAATTACTCTCTCTCCCCCTGCAACCATAAACGATTAATATTTCCTTGGGGGAGGTGGAACCTCATGAGTCCTTCCTCCATCTGTGGAGGAGGAATCCAATCTTACTGAAGAATCCAATCTTGTGCAGGTAGCCACAGCTGCTGTCATGAATGCAATGGCCATATCGTATCCCGAAGACAGCATTTCATAGCACTACTTCTCAAGCTCCAGATCTTATTCTTTCTGTCTGTCCCCTCTTTGAAGATGTTCCCTGGGCATTGGAGGAAGTGATATAAATTTTCATTTAGGTATGAGCACTCAGAGTCACTTATTCTCAGCCCTTTAACCAGTTATGAGTCTCTACATTAATTGCCACCCACTGGAGAAAAAGCTTCTCTGACCAAGAGTGAGAGCAGCACTGGTCTATAGGTTAAAACAGACATATTTAGAAGGCAGTTGGACTACATGTCCATTTAGGAAGATATCAACAATAAGTGCCCCCACCCTCCAGGGCCTGCAACTTCTTTAGCCATGGACTTTTGACCAGGTTTACAGTACCAAGCAATTATTCCCTCCTGTGAGGTAGTCCTCAAGTTGAATCAGAAAGCAATTGGTTACTGCCCTAGTTTGCTTTCTGTTGTTGTGATAAATACCATACGACTAAAAGCAACTTGCGGAGGAAAGGATTTATTTCATCTTACAACTCCCAGGTCACAGTCCATCAGAAGGAATTCAAGAGAGGAACTCAAGGGTTCCAGGCCCGAAGCAGTGCCCATGGAGTAACTGTGCTTACTGGCTTGCTCCCCCTGGCTTGCTCAGCTTCCTTTCTTATACAGCCCAGGCCCACCTGCCCAGGGATGTTAGCACCCACCATGTGCTGGCCCTCCTACCTCTATCAGCAATCAAGAAAATGCCACACAGCCATGCCCACAGGGAATTCTGATGGAAGAAATTCCTTAACTGAGATCCCTCTTCCCTGGTAGGTTTGTGTCACATTGATAGCTGAAGCTAACTACAAGAATTACCCCCTACTATTACACCAGTGAGCTTATCTTGTCTGGAAGGTTAATATTGTGGCATGCATATTTCCACAACTGGGTAGGATCATCAATAACTTTTCTTCCAGCAGCCTGCATAGCACCTTCCTGTACTCTGAGAGCTAGAGAGTAGGAAGGAAATTTGATTTATCTGAGTCCTATAAGCAAATTGTGTGGTGGGTATCTTCATCTATAGGGTCTTACCATCTAGCTGTGGTGGGTAACCGAAAGCCATGGCCATAGCCTGTATAGTTTTAGAAGCCTCTGGGACCTCCCTGAAAAATGGCCATTCCATGTGAACCTAAATGTTTTGAAATGCAGTGTGATTGTTAATTTATATTTATTATTTGATATTTAATAAATGAATGTATCCTGCTAGATGACTGTGTCTTAAAGCTATTGGATATAATTGTTTGCTATAAAAAATATTGGAATTTTAAGAAAGTTTGTGTACAATGTTAGGGCTTGGTTCCAACCCATTTTCCCAACTAATAGGATATGCACCAGACATAAAGACTCTGAAATTATTATTTTTTGAAGTAACACTAGAATGAAAACACATTCGTTTCTCCTTTTTCTTAAGTTTCAAAATAATTTAGTTTCATCATATTTTCACTGAAACGAAAACCGTTTGTTTCAGTAGGCAAAATTGAATAAAATAGGTTCTATATCAAATAGAAATATCATGTATCAATGAAAAAGAATCTAATTATTTTCACTATAGAAAGATATATCAATTCAATGGGTAGTCATTAAGAAACTCTTAAAATAATAATAAAGCATTGAAACCTAAAAAACTAAATAAAAATAATAGCAATAGCTAACATTTATTGAATAAGTATTATATTATGGGTAATGTGCTAATCCTAGAACTGATTTATGAACAAAGTGCAGTTGTCCCTACTTTCAGATGAGGAAATTAAAGCTTAAGGAATTTTTAAAGTTACACAGCTAGTAAGTGGTACAGTTGGGCTTAGAATCACTCAGGTCTAAAAGTCTGTCCATTGTTTACCTTATGCACATCTTTTCACTGCAGTAAAGTACTCATGCTAAAAGATTTTGACTCCATTCAGTAAGTATATACTTAAGCTATGATTATTGTTTGTGAAACCAGACCCATTTACATATGAAACATACTGTATTATTCTAAGAGTAATAAGACAGCTTAGGACCAAATGGCAAAATGAATATTTTTAACAAAACACTTATTTTATTCAGATACATTATTGTATGAACATTTAATAGTTGAGAATAGACACGCATAGGTTTTTCTGTAAAAATACTGAACAAAATAGGAAAAATAATCAACTTTTGTATTTGACTGACATTCGTCTTATAGACCACCTGTGGTGTTGGAGTTTAGGAAAGGCAGAGAATAATTGTGCACTTTGTTATGACTAATTCCATTAAGATCATCGACATTCATAGCACTCCAGTATTGGGTGTTCAGCAATCTAGGAAAAAATAAGAAAACACAGCATGAATAAGAATATGGCAAAAGTCCGGTATATGATAACATCCAAGGGGGAATAGCAAATTCAAGGGTAGTTTTTGGATGGACATCAGTAATATGGGAGATTTGTGTAATAGAAATTTCTGTAATAGAAATTTGTGCCCCCCCCAAATTTTTGGACAAATGTAACCTGATGGATTGTTCACTAAATATTCAGAACAGAAGAGAGTGGATTCAAAGATTAACCAAAATTTTATGCCTACATGATTGCAATAATGTGTCAGAAATAAAGTCATTTATGCAGTGGAGGGAAATATAGCCTCAGACTTTAGATATATTGAATTTAATGTAAAGGTGGACCATCTATTGAGAGCTAGTTTTGTTTTATGTTGGGCATAGATAACTAAGGTCAACCCTTGACTCATCTACTTGGTATTTTTACAGATGGCCCTCCTGAATTTCTTCTTCCCTGATGAAAAATCATATTCTGAAGAGGAAAGTAGGCGTGTTCGCCGCAATAAAAGAAGCAAAAGCAGTGAAGGAGCAGATGGTAAGTCTATTGAAATGATCCTTTATCACTTTAGAGTTATATGTTAATAAAATACCCTTCGTCATCTCATATATTATCTGAAGATCATAGATATCTCCAGCCTAACCTTTCACATAGACCTAATTATATATACAAGGGTCCTCCATCCTCTAACCTCAGAAATGTTCAGTCCCTTCTCAGTGTGTGTGAAGGCCATGGTAGCATATATATCTCTCAGAGTCACTCTCAAAAAGACCTCCTCTTTTCTGGGGTCATACCATATCTCAGGATAACCAAGAGAATTCAGTCCTAATTTTGGAATTGTTAGAGTATTTTGCCATGTTGGCACTTCTATATATTATTTCCAATGATAATCATAACAATGTTGATATCTGTTACTTTGTCAAAATTTGAACTGAAGCTCGTACCATGACACTGTAAGTTCCTTGAGGACAGGAATTCATTTTCCTTTATATAGGACTAAAATGTGGGCTAGTTTTCACCTCACTGTTGGTGGTGTAACATAACTTGATAATGCCCTATTCAGTTAGGCAGTGACTCACCAGTGAAAACCATCACCATTATGGGTATAATAGCTTTGAGTTAACTAGGAGTATATTCTGTAGGATGGCAGAATGTTGAACTAGCTCCTGGTCAAGGTCTTTGAATCACTCATTTCAGTATTACTCTGTCCGTTGCCAGAGTGCTACTCCTTTGGCTCAGAGGTTTATAGGATGCATATCTCTGGGCTGTTTCAAAGCCATCTGGATTCAAAGACAGTGTGTGTCTGGCTACATCTGCCGATGATATGTGTCTGTAGGGGATTAGAAAGCAATATGATTTTATAAAGATGAAAATGAGATTTTTAAGCTGACATTTGTCAGTGTGAGTAAGGGCCAATGATGGAAGCAGTTCCAAAAAATGGGAGCAATTGAAGAAATGGGGCCAGGACTGCCTTGGAGTTCAGAGTAAGGAGTACCTTAGGATCCCAGAATTGTTGAAGTTACTTGCTTTTTCACCTGGAAAACTAGAACCATTTCATTAGAAGCGATAAGTGTCCCAATGAGTTAAAGGTGCCAAGCCATTTAAATCCTCTTCTGTTTAACCATTCTTGCTGCTTTACCAAATATATGCTGTATTTATCTAAGACATTCTTCAAATATTTACTAAGTAAATAGAGCCAGTTTATGTAACACTAGAATAGAAGTACCATAAGAATATTTGTGTTTGATTAATGTTTATTTTCTTACTGCCTAGAAAAGGACCTGGTACATGACAGAGCCTCAATAAACGTTCCTTTTTCCCCAAGGGGCTTTACTTTTTTAGTGCAGAGACAGATATATAGGAAAGGGTGATAAGAGCTGTGAAGAAAAATGTAGAAGAGAAAGAAGACAAAAGACTGCTAGAATATGCTCTAAGGTGATCAAGAAAGGTCTCTGTGATATGGGAACATTTAAGAATAGACCTGAATGAGGGGACAAAAGCAACAGAAAATGCAAGAGTTCTGAAACAAACAAATGTCTGATACATTACAGAAATATCAGTATGACTGAAATCAGAGTAAGAAAGAGAAAGAAGATGAAGGCAGACAGTAAAATCCAATCTAGAGCTTTTTTGAGCCAAAGTAAGGATTCTGTTTTTTTATTCTACATGAGATTGGGAAACACTGAATGACTTTAAACAGAGGAATAACAGGATTTGACCTCGGTTTTAACATAATCCTTCTGATTTTTCTATTCAAAATGATTCAGAAAGTAAGGACAGGAGCAGGGGGACTCCAAGGAGATGATATACAAACATGACAGTGGCTTATAATAAGATGGAGGTAGTATGGCTGGTAAGAAGTGGTCTGGTTCTGAAAAGATTTTAAAAGAATAGCTGATAGGATTTTGAGATTAATTGAAGGATATGAGAGATATAGAAGAGCCAAGAATGAACTCCAGAGTTTGGGACATAAGAAACTAAACGAGTAGAATTGTATTTCTGTGATGGGGAAAAACAAGGAAGGAGGAGTATAGAGGTTTATGGGGAAAGAATCAAGAATCTAGACTAGTAGCAGAAGGAGGAGAGGAGTAATAATGGAGGGTATGGGTGATGAATACTGTCCAAGTATACAATATACTTGAAAGAAATTGTCTTTCTGAAACCAATTATTATATACAATGATATATGCCAATAATGTTTAGTTTAAACGACCAAAACCTATCAATTTAGTTATACCTGTTAAGTTTGAGGTGCCTGTTAGACAGCCAAGCAGATAGAATTATCACTATCTCAAGGTAATGCATTGTCTCTTTTATGCAAATAAAGGACTTCCCATAGAAGCAGTGAGTTAGACTCTAAACTCTTCTGGACAAGCTAAGAGGTAGGAATAGGTTAAGTCACTGTGCACTAAGTTAAACCAAAAAAGAAAAGAAACCAAATGCCCAAAGGGAGAAAAACTTATCAGGAAATAATTTTAAATCTATAGGTTACTTGATTACATGATATTTTATAATACAAATTTAGATTATCTGTTTCAAGGTAGCCTTACAAGTGTCAAAAAAAGGATTTGCATTGAATAGTTAAGAAAGTTAAGAAGAGTTTATTATTTCAGAAAAAAAAATCATTCACACAGGTCAAAACTCAAAACAAGAGCCAGCAAGATGGCTCAGCAAGTAAAGGTGCTTGCTGCCAAGCCTGACAATCTGAGTTTGATCCCCAGGACTCACATGGTGGAAGGAGAGAACTGACTCTTACAAGTTATCCTTTGACCTCCACATGTGCTTGGTGGCCCCCCACCCTGTGTATGCATGCATGTATGTACACACACACACACACACACACACACACACAGTGTTGAGGCTGAAGAGGTGACTCTTCAGAAGGGCACTTGCTGCCCTTCCAGAGGACCTGAGTTTAATTCCCAGCACCCACTTCATGCAACTCACAATTGCCTGTAACTCTAGTTCCAGAAGATAAAACACCTTCTTCTGGCCTCTGTAGACACCTGCTACACACACCTGGTACACAGACATCCAGTCAGGTGCACACACATAAAATACAATAAAAATAAAATATTTTTAAATGAAATTAATGTTAAGGAACTTTTTAAAAAGACAATAGCTATTTCCAGAGTGTGTACAATATTTCTTAGCCACCACTGAAAAATGATTGGGTTCATCTCAGTCTCTCAATTCTGATTATCAGTAAAGGCATTGACTCATAAACAGTAGCCCAAACACAAGGTTATTTCTCTTCCAGTGTAAATTTTGTGACTTCATAATATCAACTCTTAGAAAACAAATGAAGTTCTTTTTCTTTAATAAATCTCTACATTAAATTCATGCCTTTTGTCTTGATTGACCATAATCTTCCCAGATACTTTCTATTTTATTTATGCTAATCATATGACAGCTTTTGGTCACTGTTATTCTTCTGTGAGGGAGTCACGACAGTTCCAGAAATCTGTGTCAAGATTTTCTGATAAAGCCCATTCTCTGAAGTAATAACAGCTCTAGGTGGCATGCTTGGTCATCTGTTGCAAGGTATTACATGGAATGTAGAATGCGTTCATGAGGTCTTAGAATCAGATAATATTAACCCAGGATTATCAAGGAGTTTCCATAGTTTAAAAACATCATTGAAAAACACCCATTCTCTTCCTATAGGGGTCAGTGAAAATTTTATTACTCCATACCCATCTGTCCTTGGTATTTCTGTCTCCATAAGGGAAAAAGTGCAGTATGGTGTAATAGAAGAAGTACTTGACAAAGTTACAATCTAGGGATGTCAATTATGATGTCCCTACCACATTACCTGTCATAAGACCTTGGAGAAGTCACATTCCTCTCAGCTTCCATTTCCTTATCTTTAAAATAGGAACAATGAACCTGGCTTACCTCATGCAGTTATGATATTGATCAAAACTATTAATAAATAAAAAACTTTAAAAATTTAAATTATTAAATACTTTTACTATGTTCTCTCAGACATTTGGGAGTTGCCTAGTCAAATTTTAGACAACTCTTATAATTTCTTCAATGATGCTGTCTTGACCTACCTCAAGACAAATGATTGATCACACCTGCACATTTTTCCATGCCAGTCCCTCACACTATATGATTGTCTATCTCTCTCTCTCTCTCTCTCTCTCTCTCTCTCTCTCTCTCTCTCTCTCTCTCTCCCCCCAAATATCTCCCCCCGAGAGAGGAAAAAA
>NW_008347808.1:5799252-5808938 GCF_000622305.1 Nannospalax galili
AGTTTACTTTTACACAGATCAAAGAATTTGTTATTCTATTCTACATTATAAAAGAATAAAAAGGATAAACAAGCTAAGATTGAAATATATACTTTGTTCTTCGTTTCTTAAAAATAAGAATGGAATGGAGCGTAGCTACCATTAAATTGATACAGATGAACATGAAAGGCTATAGTATCAAAGAAAACAGATGTTCTGTCTGTACAAATGTTAGCTAGAATTAAAAATTGCTCTTATTCTGGTACTTATCTTGTATTTATTGCTTTTCAGTGATCCATCACTAGGCTATTATCAAATGACAAAGACTAAAATCATTTTGATAACTGATAGAGTTTCATGGACTTGTTCACAAGATGAAATTTAAGCTTTTGAAAACTTACCTTGTGTGGACTTGAAGAAGATTGTTGATTTCAGTTGTAGAATCCCCAAAGTTGCCTCTTGGTCGTGGCTGCCAACAGCTTAAGGGCCTACAGAAGAACACTCTGGAGAGTGGGTTTATATCAAATAAGACATTAAGCAAGGCAAACTATCTTAGCTTGTTCTTACTCCAAAATAGCCTTGGAAGCCATATTTTCATTGAGGGTATTTTCATTGAGGGTAAATGATCTCAACAAGCCACCACCATCGACTACTTTTTTTAAGGTTTTAGGACAATTTTATTAGAATTTTAAGGAAAATCCTCAGAATAGGGGAGCTGGTAATCAAAAATAAATCTTTTTTAAAAAGATTCTTGATCTATCATATTATAAAATTCTCAGACCATTTTGTTTTATGAATTGGTCTGTGTGCATTTTTCTGGAAAATACATCTCACCCCTTTCTTGATTAGCAAGCATTTTAGAATGCCAACTATTTTAGAATATCTGGTGAGACATTACTCTAAGCTCTGTAGTTGGTATAGCCATCAAACTCCTATTCTTATATCCTAAATTTAACTGGGTATAAGAAGTTTAAGCTCTTTACCTCAGAAAGACAAATGATATATTTTTTCTGTCATTGGCAGCTCCTGTATTTTATATTAATACATGAAAATCATGCATGCATGTATGACAAGAAAGTAGAAGTAAGTCCTAAATCTGTGTAGAAGGAAAACAGGGAGTAACAAGAAAGGGGAGGAAAAAGAGAAAGAAGAGTAGGAGGGCATGGCAGAGGGACTATGCTCAATGTATAAAATATATATATTTACAGAAACCTAAAAAAATAAAACTTTTTAATGTTGAAGCTTGGTTAAATATACAATATATAATAGAACATAATATATAATAGAACACTTGGAATTGGGTGGGTGTAGTAAGGGTGCAGATGGGGAAGGGATATGAATATGATCAAAATATATGGAATTTGCAAAAATTCTATTTAAAAAAGTTGATATAAAGTCATCAGGTAGATTTGACTGGTACTGTTTATCACCTCTACTGTTTAACATAAAGTAAATTTTAAATTTGTTCCTTAATAATTAGTAGATGTGAAAAATATTACCATTGAAATCTACCTGTTGACTTTATATCCATGCTCAGATGCCAAGGAGCTCAGAAAGTAACCTCTTTTTTAAACGTTAAAACCTCATTTAATTTTATGTCTTATAGAGTTTATAATGAGTAAAAGATTGTATAAGTGTAATAATTCATCTGTAAACCTAAAAATTTACAGCCAATTTTGAAAGAGATGCATTTTAGTTCTGGAAATTGTTATTGAATGTGTCAATGCTGTTGTAATGAAATGCTTCTTCTAATTATGTGGTTATTAAATAAATAATTTTAAAAAGTTGAAACTGCTTAAAAATATTCATGGGGCATGATGAAATGGCTCAGTGGTTAAGGACGCTTTCTGCTCTTCTGTTGAACCCAAATTCAATTCCCAGCACCTACATCAGGTGACTCTCAATAGCCTATAACTCCAGCTCCAGAGGATCTGACATCCTCTACTCTGTGGGCACCTACACACACACACACACACACACACGCACACACACACATGCACACACACACACACACGCACACACACACATGCAGTTAACAATAAAATCTAAAACATTTGTTAAATATACATGGGATTTTTTTGGCAGTGCTGAGAATTGAACATCCCCACCCCTTGTTCATGGGGTTTTATCCTTATAAAAATGGTACATATTCATTATAAAAATACATATGATCAAGAGCCAGGTGTGGTGGCACATGCCTGTAGTGGCAGCTGTTTGAGAGGCTATCATTCAAGCCCAAGAGTTTGGAAGCAGTTTGATCAACACAGCAAAACCCTATCTCAATTAAATAATAAATAAATAAATATTAATACATTAATGAATTAAGCAGTACAAAATTGGGTAAGGTAAACTGTGAACATGGCACCCCAGCTACAGAAGCAATAAAGGTAAGTTTTTATAGTAATAAAGATAATTGTCATAAAGGAATCTACTTGTTTGAAGGCGACAACAGGCCCAGCTCTTCTATGGCTCTCAAAAAGCCGTTCCAGTCTGTCTCTCTATTGCAACTTCTTTATAGCTGTTTGTTTCTCAGTATTAGTGGGAGTAGTGCTCTCTAAGCCAAGAAAACTGGATTCTAATTCTAGCTCTGCCATTAGTAGTTTACTAGTAACTTTTATTTCACTTCTTCTGTCTTAGTTTTTTCTGAAGAGTTAGATTAGAAATCATGGTTAGTAACTGGGATGTCAGAGATTCAAAACCATATAAGGAATTTTTTCAAAGTATACACAACTCTAGAAATTCTAACCATTCTAAGCCAACTGTACTGCAGTAGGTACTGTCCCTGATGAGACTATATCATGCCTCTCAAATGTAGGGGATTAAAAAACATGTTGAGGCCGGGCGTGGTGGTGCACACCTTTAATCCCAGCACTTGAGAGGCAGATACAGGCAGATCTCTGTGAGTTCGAGGCCAGCCTGGTCTACATAGCAAGTTCCAGGTCAGCTGGGGCTACAGGGAGACCCTGTCTCAAAAAGACAAAAAAAAAAACATGTTGAACTACTAGAATAGAGGGTTTAATAGTTTCCTTCAAATTCTAATATAATTTCTCCTATTTCTGATTTCTGTAACATAGTAATAATAGCTAGGCTAATTTTAACCAATTAGATGATGTCTGAATGATTTTAAATACTCAGAGTTTCAATTTGGATGGTCAGTGAACCTTTTCATTAGTATCCATGATGAGGCTCAGTAAGGAATAAGGGCATGCAAATGGTTTCAAGAAATGAAGGATAAGACTATTAATCTGTCGAAGAAGTGGAGAAGTGTTTCTTTATAGCTTCTCAAAAAATCATAAGACAGATGTAGATGAACCCATGGACTCACCCTGACTTTAAATTCTACTCCTTACCTTCTGGGCCTCTTTGGCCTGAAAAATTAAGCAGCTTCTATAGCATGTTTTTATAATTCATTCAATATATGTCTATTAAATACTACTTGATTTTGAATTAGTGCTCATTGATTACTGCTCTGGACACTACAGACACAATGAACAAGTCTAGACACACACTTTTAGCAAATTCCTAGTGGAAATTTTTAATATAGTGTACGAAGTGGTACAGTGGGGTAAGCATAAGGTTCTGTTGGGCATACTGACACCTAGTCTAAGGTCAGGGCAAGGCTCCTAATGAGGGTGACATCTGAGCTGCAACCTGAAACATGACAGAGGTAACCAAATGAAGATCTGAGAGAAGAGTGCACCCAGCAAAAAGAATGCAGATGTTGAAAGGATTAAAGTAAGTAAAGAACGTGGATCGTTTTAGAAACAGAAAGAAGTTTGTATGGGTAGAATGTAGAGATCTAAAGGGGAAGTGATGATAAATGAGCTGTCCACTAGGAATCAGATCATGCAGCACTTTGTATCCATTTTATGGAGCTTAGAAACTCCTAAAGGCAATAGGGAAGCACAAGATCAATGTCAAGAATAGATTATATGCATATATCTTTAAATGCTAAATGCACATAATCTGATCCAGCAGGTCTATTTCTATTTCTAGATATACTCATACATGGAAAATAATTTATCACCAAAGATGTTTTTTGCTGTACTATTTGTAATAGCATAGGATTGAAAATTACCTAAATGTCCATTATTTAGAAAGATTAAATTGTAAATCTGTAACATAATGGTTGTTCTAGGGAAGAAAATCAAGTGTTTGCAGTGAGATGGAGGGAGCTGACTTAATGTCCATGTTTTTGTACCTTTTAAAATTTTTTAGCATGTGCATTTCCTACCAACTTAAACAAATATATAAAATTTAATTTAAAAAATAAAGTAGGCACAATATGCCACTCTTCTGCCCATAGCTAAACACATTGACAACAACATAATATAATAATATCTTATTGTAATTGAGAGGTGGAAACATATATATTGCTAAAGAAAATATAAATTGCTACAACCATTTTGGATATTAATCAAACACCAGAATTCATTTGGCCTATCATTCAGTTTTGAAAATCCTACAAAAATGAGACTACTCATACACAGATCATGTACACAAGGGAATTTACTATATCACATTTCCAGCGGCAAAAAGAAGAATAACTGTAATATTTATAGTAAATCAGTAAGTAGTTGAACTATGATAAAGCTATGCTATTGACAATTATACAATTCAAAATGAATGAGAGTTTTATATGTGCATCTAAAGGACTGACCGTGTTCCTTCTATTGCTAGGTTAAAAAGAAGCATATTTCAGAGTAATATGTTTAATATGATTACATTTTCATAAAAGAAGGAAATATTTTATATCTGCAGATAAACATAAAAAATTGGGAAAGAAAACAACAAATAGGTAATCTCAGGTTGAAAGGGGTTGCGTAGAAATGGAATGGCTCTTAAGTGGTTATTTTATGTAGTTGTGGTTTTTTTACTTATTACAATAAGCACATATATTACTATAATATATAAAAACTTAATTAAAAGTAGATAAAATAGGGGTAAAGTAGACTGCACCGTGGCCTTAAGGAAATAGAGAAAGCATTCAGGAGCATGCTGCTACGTCACTACACAAAAGGAATGATGGTGGTTAAATTAGAGGAGCAGCAATGGAGACGGAGCAGCCAGATGTATTTAGTAAATGGAAATAATAGAGCTTGATGATTTGAGTGAAGGAAGAGAAAGAGAAGTCAAGAAAGCCACCCAGGTTTCTGGCAAAGTGCTGTTCTAGTCACTGAGATAATGATCAGGAGAGGAAGATGTGTGGTTTTAGGTTGAGTTTCAGGTACCTCTGGGAAATTCAAGAAGAGAAAAACCTATAAGCAGTCCCAAGCTATGCATCTGAAGCTCAGGAAAAATTATGAAGCCTGAAAATGTAGATACAGGGATTGTTAGCTGTTAGGACTCTCTTAGTTCCAAGTGACAGAGTGCTGGCCTAAACTCACTTATGATTTTTAAAAGGAGAAAAGGGAGAATTTATGGACTCATTTAACGAAAAGAACTCAGTGTAGATGGCTTTAAACATGGCTTAACCTTGGGGCTTAAATGATGTCATCAGGACTTTTAAAATGTGCTTTCTTTTATATTGGCCTCCTTCTTCAGGCATGTTCTTTCTGTGAGGTGGCAAAAATAGCTGTTAGCAGCTCTGATTTATCTTAAAAATTTAGTAAACTCAGTGGAAAGAATGTGCCTCATCCATCCAACTTAATTCAGTATTAAAGACGTTGACAACATTGGGGACAGTGATTTTAATAGAGAAGTTGGGACATAAAGGTTCAGGAGTAAGCCAGATGAAGAAGTGGAAATATCAAATATAAATGAAAGGGAGTGAGTGCGCAGACTTAAGCCTGAGATTTACTAAGCACCTACTATATGCAAAGCTCTGTGTTATAGTACACCCATGAGTGGTAAGATAAGGAGAACATGGTATTGTAGTTCTGGAACCTACAGTATTCACAAAAATTAAATAGTATAAATATGCTAACATATAAGGTTACAATGATAACATAGAGGGGGAGGTCCCAATGGCCACTTAAATATATTAAATGCATTTCTTAGGAAAAATGTACAATGATTAATGCAGATTAGGCATGTATACAAGAGTGAATGAGGTGATGTTTCAATTGAATTTTGGAGGGGAAGTGGGACTTTGATGAAAAGGAAGAGCAAGTTCAATAGCTAACCAAATCCCTATATTTGCTGGTTCTTCTCTTGGATATTCAGAGGTTTGAAATAAAGGCTGAGAAAATGTAACAAAAGCCCCAAACAACTGAGGACACCTATAAATGCTCATTCTGGCATTTTAATCCCAAATTATCTTAGCACTGTCTCTACCTCACTATTCCTTTCCTCTACTCTTCATACACTTGAAAAATAAATGCTAGCAAGATGAACAGGATTCTTCCTTGTTACTAAATACAACATATAAGCTCATCATAATTGTTCTGAATATTGGCAGCAGTGTTAATTCTCTGACCTACTCGCTGATCTCTGGTGCAGGCAATGTACTAGTTACTTTTCTGTTGCTGTGATAAACACCATAACCAAGACAACCTATAGAAGAAAGCGTCTTGGGATTCCGTAGGGATAAGAGTCCTTCATGGCAGAGAGGCATGGCAGGAAGCAGCCAGATCAGAAAGTCAAGGGCTCACATCTTCAAGCAGGTACAAGAAGCAGAGAGAGAACTGGAACTAGGATGTGGCTGCGTACTCTCAGAGCCCTCCCCCAGCTGTGTTCTTTCTCCAGCAAGGCTGCACCTCCTAACCTTCCCAAAGCAGCACCGCTAACTAAGGACAACGACCACGTGTCCAAATACTTGGAGCCTATGAGGGAACGCTCTCATTCAAACCATCACAGGTAGCAAAGTACATTTAGAGCTTTGTTATAATTTAGAAGTAATAGTTGACCCTACTTCATTTGTTGTTCAGAATGCTTAACTTAGAAGACACGGAAGCTAGGTCATTAACATGTCCACAAATGTAGGTAGAGCTACTTTTGAAATACTGAAGTTGCTGTAGCCTTGTGAAACTTGGCTGCATTCTACCAGTTTCCTCTCAGTGAACCTAGCTAGTGCTGTGGTGTATTAGGTCGGTTGTTTAAGGGTCTACCCACACTGAAATATATATACATATATATGTATATATACACACACACATATATATGTATATATATGCATATGCTTTGTTATATAGTATGCTGGAAAGAAAGTACCTTACTGCATATCTGTTCTCCTTGTAGCAAAACAAGTCATGGGCCTGGCCTGCTGCCAGAAAGTTAGTAGTGTCATCTTTGTAGATGAAATTCAGCACATCATTATCTTACATTTTTCCAGAAGAGCAGGAAGAAGATTGACTTGGTAATTTGCTATATTTTGATCCTAATCTGTTTAGAAATATGACTTCTTTAAAAGGAAATGGAAAAAGAATGTGTTTCTCATGATAGCTTCATGGCATCTCCTGAGAGGATGTTCAGTTATTGTAAATACAGAAATTTTATTCTCTCCTTGAATTTCAGATATATTTCATCTTTAAAAAATAAACCATATTATCAAGACATACCCGTTGCAATCAGGAAGTCACAGCAGCTGCAAATACCTGCACTAGGTCTGCATAAGAATGGGCCTATCAACAGTCAGGCCCGGATGGAGGAGGGACACAGGGGGCCCTTCCCCTCACTGCTGAACTATTTGTTACAAATAGATTCCAGGAGAGAGGATATCTTTGCCTTCAGATGTGTACTCACTGATGACACCACAGGCTCCAATGGATGGTATTTCCAACCCAATGGTCACACAAGGCCCTAGTTAAACTAAATGGATAACAAAACAAACCCAAAAGTCATAATTATGGGAAAGGAATTGGTAAGAAAAAGGAGGAGTGATAGGAATGGGAGAATGAAAAGAGACAGTAATTACAGGACATTACATACATATATGAAATTGTCAAATAGCAAAATTAATAATAAAATAGAAATTCAGATTTTAAAGTATGAAATGCATGCTTCCAAAAGTGTAATTTTATATTTCAAGTCATACATTAAAAATCTCTGCTTTATTTGAAAGAAAAAAAACCCTTCTCACATAAATCATAAAGACATGGGGGCTGGATAGATAGCTCAGTGAGTAAAAGCACTTGAAGTCAAACCTGGTGACCTGAGTTTGATTCCCAGAGCCCATATAGTGAAAGCAGAGAACAGACCTCCACATGTACAGGTTGTCCTCTGACCTCCACATGTGCGGTGGCATGTGCAAAAACAAATAAATAAGAATACAGCAAAAAGTTCTTCTTAAAGACATGGGTACACAAGTCATCCAAACCTCTTTAAAAATGTGTTTACATTGTAACCTGTTTAAAGGAGAAATGTATATTTGTGGTGTATTTTATCTCAGAGGTTTGTTATCAAGTTTGAATTTAGCATTTTAAACCTAACCGGCCCTCTTTACTTCCTGTCATCATATGAAAAGTCCACAAACTATCAGAAACAAGGCTCAGATTTAGTACAGTTAATCTAATACATGCATAAAATATACTTACAAGAAAGAAACAATACTGAGCTGATCTCAGAAATAATCTCTCTACTGTGTGTGTGTGTGTGTGTGTGTGTGTGTGTGTGTGTGTGTGTTGAGACAGAGCTAGCTTCAAACTCAATACATAGTTCAGTACTGGGCTACAGGTATGCCCTACCACCCCTGGATTATGTGGTGCTAGGGATCGAACTCAAGGCCTTGTGCACATTAGGTAGTAACTACCAATTTAGCTATATCTCCAGGTCCCATGAAATAAAATTTCTGACTCTTAGTTTTTCCTTAAAACACTTTTTTAAAATATTTTTTTAGAAGAAGCATTTCATTACAGCTTTAACATACTCAATAACAGTTTCCAGAACAAAGACACATCTCATTCAAAAGTGGCTATAAAATTTTTAGGTTCGCTGTTAACCCTAATAACCACATACTTAGGAGAAGCATTTCATCACAACAGCATTGACATATTCAATAACAATTTCCAGAGCTAAGATGCATCTCTTTCAAAATTGGCTGTAAATTTTTAGGTTTACACTTGAATTAATACAGTTATATAATATTGTACTCAATATAAACCCTATAAGACATAAAATTAAATGAGGTTTTAACCTTTAAAAAAGATCTCTATTTCATTATTAAAATATGCAGTTTCATACAGAAAACTTCATTTTTAATGCAATTAACATTAAGGTGTTTGCACATACATTTCTAATCTCTATGTATCTGATTATTACTAATCACAGTCGGTTACTTTCTGAGCTCCTTAGCATCTGAGCATGGATATAAAGTCATCAGGTAGATTTCAGTGGTAATGTTTTTCACATCTACTAATTACTAAGGAGAAATTTTTATGCTTTGAACAATTATTATTTTTAAAATTTTTTTTAATTTTAATAACCACATGATTAGAATAAGCATTTCATTACAGCTTTAACGTATTCAGTAACACACTCCAGACCAAGGACATGTCTCTTTCAAAAGTGGCTGTAAATATTTAGGCTCACAGTTGAATTAATACCATTATACAATATTTAACTCAGTATAAACCCTGTAAGATATAAAATTGAATGAGTTTTAACCCTTTAAAGAAGATCTCCATTTCATTTTAAAATATGCTGTTTCCTACATTTTTAATGCTACTAACACTTAGATGTTTGCACATATGTCTTTAATCTCTATGTATCTGATTATTACTAGTCACAGTTGGTTACACTCGGATCCTTAGTACTTTAGTATGGATATA
>NW_008347808.1:5809095-5814217 GCF_000622305.1 Nannospalax galili
AATCCACTTCCCAAATGGCACCCTCCCATAGCCTCCCCCCCACATACTGGAGCCCACATACTCTGTCATTCCTGTTACTGTCTTCTATGTTGTCAACACCTCCAGCCATTCTCCAGTGCTTGTCCATCTGCTGAATCTAGTCAGCCTATCTAGAGATCCTTGTTTTAGGAAGATCAGCTGTTTCTCATCTAGCAGCAATCAGTTTTCAATATTCCTTTAGATAAGATTGGGGTCTTCTGTTCATTTTCCCAGTTCTATGCTAGGTTACTGTCTGGGAGTATCTTGTGCCACCTTCGCCAATAACTCAAAGGAAGGTATCACCTGTCTGGCATTGTTTCTTGTTATGTAGCCTTTAGCTGTACATATGGACTCTTAAAAATTATATTGACCCCCATTAATCTTTGGTTATACTTTCCTTTTGAGTGTTTAAGACCCTAGAGTTGGCCCAGATAAAACGATTTATTTTTACTCTTAAGGTCATTTGAGGATCTGTTCCTCAGGGGTCACATGGGCTTGGGAGGATCTCCTGGCGCCTTTCTTTTACCAGTCCATCTATGTGAAGATAAGTCAAAGCCTCTGCTTGATCATGGCTGGCTTCGCTTGGAAGCAAGGAAGAAATGTTTCCTCTGTGTTGACCCTCCCTTTGTAGACTGGACACTGGTTCAGGTCCATCTGGTGGGATCTCCACGGCCACCTTGCTCAAGAGGACAGGTGACTCACCACACTCACAGGACATTTTGAGAGATGCTCATAGTCCCCTGGAACTTAGTCAACCTAGGAGGGCAAGGAGCAAAAACTGTCCTTTATGTCCTGCTGACCAAATTAGTATAGACCTCAAAGTATGGCTGTTAACATCCAAGAAGGTTAGTTCCACCAGGCTGGTACATTTAATTATCATATGCCATGTAGATAAAGCTTGGGTAAAGACCAAACGATCTCAGATAGACCTTGCCTAGACATATATTACATTCTTTGATCTGGTTGTATGTATAATTTGTGAGTAGGTTTTTGGCCTAATGTGGTTCCCTCTGGTTTTCTAAAACTAGCTGGGTGTTGTTTATCTCTCACCTTGTCTAACCCTTCCACCATGGTTTGCCCATTTAAGGTGCCCCCTTTTTTTCCAATTCTCTCAATAATACCCTTCTCCTATGGTCCCACCTCTCTTGAGCTCCTTCTTTCCCTTTATCCCCTAGGCTCCTTGGATAACTTTCCATCCCACTTCCCCTTAAAATAACCCCATTATTATCCATATCTCCCTTGTTAAATCCTGTTTTCTACTGTTCTTCTCTTTCAGATTTCTTTTCCTTTACTTCCCTGGTTCCTCCTCATTATCCTGGTTCCTGTAGTTATGTCTGGATACATACTCACTCATAAGGATTTGGTGCTAGGATCCACATATGAAGGAGAACATATGCTGGGTTTTTTTTTCTGAGTCTGTGTTACTCCACTTAGTGTAACAGTTTCTAGTTCCATCCCTTTACCTGCAAATTTCATGATTTCATCTTTCTTCACTGCTGAGTAAAACTCTAACGGATAAATGAACCACTTTTTCATTATCCACTCAACTGAGAAACACTTAGGTTGCTTCCATCTCTTAGCTATTGTGAAAAGAGCAGCAACAAACATGGGTATACAAGTGTCTCTGCAATAGTATGAGTTCTTTGGATGTATGCCAAGGAGTGGTATAACTGGGTCAAATGGTAGGTTCATTTGTAGTTTTTTAAGAATTCTCCACACTGCTTTCCATAGGGGTTGAACAAGTTTGCAGCCCCACTAGCAGTGATGAGTGTTCCCCTTTCCCCACATCTTCTCCAACATTTAGTATCATTTGTTCTCTTGATCTTAGCCAGTCTGGGATAAGATGAAATCTGAAAGTGGTTTTAATTTGCATTTCCCTAATTAGTAGTGGTGTAGAACATCTTTTAAGATGCATCTTAGCCATCTTTACTTTTGAGAATTCTCTGTTCAGCTCCTTAGCCCATCTTTTAATTGGGTTACATCTTAATTCTGTTTTTTGAGTTCGTTATATATTCTGGATGTTAAACGTCTGTAGGATGTGTCGCTGGTGAAGATTTTCTCCCATTCTGTGAGTTTTCTCTTCACTTCCCTGGTTGCCTCCTTTGATGTACAGAAGCTTTTTAGTTTAATGAGGTCCCATTTGTTGATTCTTGACCTTGTTTCCTGAGCAATTGATGTCTGGTTTAGAAAATCCTTTCCTACACCTATATCTTGTAGGTTTTTGCCAATGTTTTCTTCTAACAGTCAGAGTTTCAAGCTTCACATTGAGGTCTTTGATCTATTTTGAATTGACTTTTGTGCAAGGTGAAAGATAGGAGTTTAGTTTCATTCTTCTATAGGTGGAGATCCAGTTTTACCAGCACCATTTGCTGAACATGCTGTCTTTCCTCCAGTGAATATTCTTAGACCCTTTGCCAAATATCAGGTGGTTGAAATTGCATGTACTCATATTTGGGTCTTCAATTATTTTGTTCCATTGATCTATGGGTCTATTTTTGTGCCAGTACCATGTTGTTTTTATAACTACAGCTCTGTAACACAACTTAAAATCGGGTATGGTAATCCCCCCAGCATTACTCTTAGTGCTCAGGATTGCTTTGATTATCCAAGGTGTTTTGTGCTTCTTATGAATCTTAGGATGGTTTTTTTTTCCAATTCTGTGAAAAATGTCGTGGGGATTTTGATTGGCATTGCATTAATTGTATAAATTGCTTTTGGTAGGATGACCATTTTCCAAATATTAATTCTTCCAATCCATGAGCAAGTGAAGCCATTCCATCTTCTGATGTCTTCCTTATCTCTTTCTTTAAAGATTTAAATTTTTCATTGTAGACGTATTTAATGTCTTTGGTCAGGTTTATTCCAAGATTTTTTTTGCAGCTATTGTGAAGGGGAGTGTTTCCATGTACTCTTTCTCGGATTGCTTGTTATTGGTAAATAAAAGGCTACAGACCTTCATAGGTTAGTTTTGTAACCTGCCACTTTACTGAACATGTTAATAATTTCTAGGAGTTTTCTGGTGAAATTTTTGGTACCTCTTAGATATGATATCATATCATCTGCATAAAAGGATAATTTGATCTCTTATTTTCCAATTACGACTCCTTTAATTTCATTCTCTTAATGCTCTTGGAAGAGTTTCAAGCACTATGTTAAAGAGAAGTGGAGATAGTGGTCTGGTTCCTGATTTCAATGGAATGCTTCCAGTTTTTCTCCATTTAGAATGATGTTAGCTGTAGGTTTGTTGTATTTGGCTTTAATTATGTTGAGGTATGTTCCCTCCAGTCCAATTCCCTCTAGACTTTAAACATAAAAGCATGTTGAATTTTGTCAAAGGCCTTCTCTGCATCCATTGAGATCACCATGTGGTTCTTGTTGTTGAGCCCATTTATGTGATTTATGACGTTTATTGACTTACATATATTGAACCATCCCTGCATCTCTGGAATAAAGCCAACTTGATCATTGTGGATGATCATTATGATGTGTGTCTATATGCAGTCTGTAACCACTTTGTTAAGAATTTTTGCATCTATGTTCATTAAGGATATGGGTCTATAGTTTTCTTTTTTGCTTGTATCTTTACCAGGCTTTGGTATGAGAGTGATGCTGGCTTCATAGAAGGAATTTGGAAGTTTTCCCTCCATTTCTATTTCTAAGTTCTCCCTCCATTTCCATCTTTTTAAATAAATTAAGTAGTATTGGATGTAGATCTTCTTTAAATGTGTGATAGGATTCTCCTGTAAATCCATCAGGTCCTGGACTTTTTTCATTGGAGGTTTTGTATTAGTGTTTCAATTTCTTTTTTTTTTTTGTTGTTGTTGTTCTTATGGGTCTGTTTAAGCTGTTAATCTCTTCTTGGTTTAGTTTTGGTGGCAAATTTAATAGCATATAGATTTTTTAAGTATTCACATATAATGTTCTGTATCTTTGTGGTGTCTGTTGTGATGTTTCCCCTTTCATCTCTGATTTTCTTGATTTGGAGGTGTTCTTTCTTTCTTTTGGTTAACTGGGCTAGCGGTCTGTCAATCTTGTTTTATCTTTTCCAAGAACCAGCTCTTGGATTTGTTGAGTCTTTGTATTGTTTTCCTTGTTTTGATTTCATTAGTTTCTGCCCTGATTTTCATTATTTCTTCTTGTCTTCTGGGTTTGGGTTTCATTTCTTTTTGATTTTCAAGTGTCTTGAGTTGCAATGTTAAGTCACTTATTTGTGTTCTTTCTGATTTTTTAATGTGGGTGCTTAGAGCTATAAAATTCCCTCTAAGGAAAGCTTTCAGCATGTCCCAGAGGATTTCTTGTGTTGTAGTGTCCTTTTCATTTAGTTCCAGGAATACTATTATTTCTTTCTTAATTTCTCTTTTGACCCATTCATCATTTAGGAGTGTGTTGTTTAATCTTCGTGTGTTCATGTGGTGAGTAGGGCTTCTCCCAGTGTTGATTTTAAGCTTTATTACATTGTGGCCTGATAGAATGTATTGAATTATTTCAATCTTTTTGTACTTGTGGAGGTTTGTTTTGTGCCCCAGTATATGGTCATTTTTGGAGAAGGTTCCATGGAGCACTGAGTAGAAAGTATGTCCTTTGGTGCTTGGGTGGAATATTCGGTAGATATCTGTTAGGTCCTTTTGATATATGGTATTGTTTAATTCAGATTTCTCTCTGTTAAATATCTAATGGAGACAGTGGGTAATGAAGTCCCCTACTATTAATGAGTTGGGATTAATCTGGGTCTCAAAGTCCTGTACTGTTGTTTTTATGAAGTTGGGTACACCAGAGTTTGGTGAATATATGTTCATGATTGTAATATCTTCTTGGTTTGTTTTTCCTTTGATCAGAATGAAGTGGCCCTCTTTATCGCTTCTGATTAGTTTTAAAGTCTATTTTGTCAGTTATTAGAATTGCAATGCCTGCTTTTTTCTTAGTACCATTTGCTTGGTATATTTTTTCCATCCTTTCACCTTAAGATAGTATGTGTCCTTGAAAGTGAGGTGTGTTTCTTGTATACAACAAAAAGATGGGTTTTGTTTCTTATTCCATTCACCTAGTCTATGTCTTTTGACTGGGGAGTTCAGTCCATTAATGTTTAAAGTTATTAATGAAAGAT
>NW_008347808.1:5815114-5817677 GCF_000622305.1 Nannospalax galili
ATAATTGTTCTTTTGAGTTCCATGTCCTGCATTATCTCTAGGGGGTTCTCAATGTACTCCTCTAGAAGATTATTGATATTTGGTGGGGATATGTTATTTTGGATTTTCATGTTATTGTTTTTTCTCTGTGATTTTGACATGTGAATTTCTTGGGTAGTTTCTGATTCTTGTGTGAGACTCAAGCCTTCAAGTTTAGGTCTGCTTCTTTTTGTAAACTTTATGTGCCTTTCTGGTTTACTTTTTGGGCATGAAAATCTGGTTCATCTAACCTTCTGGTAGTCTCTTTTGATTTTTTTAAAAAATTTTTTTTTATTTTTTCCCAGTTAATTATTTATTTAATAACCACATACTTAGAAGAAGCATTTCATTACAACAGCATTGACATATTCAATAACAATTTTCTGAGCTAAGATGCATCTTTTTCAAAATTGGCTGTAAATTTTTAGGTTTACAGTTGAATTATTACAGTTATACAATATTGTACTCAGTATAAACCCCACAAGACATAAAATTAAGTGAGGTTTTAAACTTTAAAAAATATCTCCATTTCATTATTAAAATACATAGTCATTCAGAAAAATTCATTTTTAATACAATTGACACTAAGATGCACATGTGTTTCTAATCTCTATATATCTGATTATTGCTAGTCACAAGGAGGCTGATGAGAGAGGGCAGGTAGGAAAAGGAAGGGTGTGGAGAGTAACAGTGCACCACATATGTGCATGAGAGTGTCCTTAAAAACTAGGGCCATGTACAATGCATACGTACCAGCTCACAGAAGGAAAGAAGCTCCCTGGCTCTCTTTCTTTCCTCTTACATGCTGTGGGAACTGAAGGAGAAGGTGAATTAGAGGTTTTTCTGTCTTAGTTTGTTTCTTCATTGCTGTGACAAAACGCTCTGACCACTACCAACTTGGGGAGGAAAGGGTTTATTCAGCTTACAACTCCCAGGTCACAGTTCATCAGGGAGCCCAAAGTAGGAACTCAGGGCAGGAACCTAGAGGCAGGAGCTGGGGCACAAGCCATAGAGGAACACTGCTTACTGTCTTGCTCCCCTGGCCCCTGATCAGCCTGCTTTCTTATGTAACACAGGCCCACCTTCCCATGGATGACACCACCCACAGTGGGCTGGGCCCTCCCACATCACTCATCAAGAAGATGCCCTTCAGACATGGCCACAGGTCAGTCCAATAGAGGCAATTCTCCAATTGAGTCTCCATCAACCCAGGTGTGTCAAGTTGACACTAAAGCTATCCAGCACACAGTATAAGCCCTGTAAGACATAAAATTGAATGAGTTTTTTAACCTTATAAAAGATCTCCATTTCATTTTAGAATATATTGTTCCTTGCAGAAAGACTCATTTTTTCTACTAACACTGAGATGTTGGCGCATGCATATCTAATCTGTATGCATCTGATTGTTACTAATGCTGAGATGTTGGCACATGCATATCTAATCTGTATGCATCTGATTATTGCTAGTCATAATCAGTTGCACTTGGATCCTTGGCGCCTGTGTATGTCTATGAAGTCATTGGGTAGATTTCAATGGTAATGTTTATCACCTCTACAAATTAGCATCATGTCAATTTCCATGCTTCCTCCCCAAATATAATACATTTTTAAAAATTTGTTGATTTTGTGTGTGTGTGTATATCACACATAACATCCCCTACCATCTTATTCAACTATACACACACTTCCCAGATTGCACCCTCCCATAGCCTCCCTCCCCCCACTAGAGCCCTTATACTCTGATATCCCTGCTACTTTCTGCTGTGTTGTCAGTACCCCAGCCAATCCCCACTACTTGCCCTTCTGGTGAATCTAGTCAGCCTATCTAGAGGTCTTTGTTTTAGGAGGGTCAGCTGTTTCTCTTCTAGCAGCAATCAGTTGTCAATACTCCTTTAGATAAGATTAGGGTCTGCTGTTCATTTTCCCAGTTCTCTGCTGGGTTACTATTTGGGAGTCCCGTTGGTCACCCTGGCCAACAACTCAAAAGAAGGTATCTGATATCTGGCATTGTTGCTTGTTATGTAGCCTTTAGCTATGCATATGGACTCTTAAGAAATTATATTGACCTCTTTAATCTTTGGTTATACTTTCCTTTTGGATGTTTAAGAATTTGGAAGTTTTCCCTCCATTTATATCTTTTTGAATAAATTAAGTAATATTTAATGTAGATCTTCTTTAAATGTCTGATAGAATTCTCCTGTAAATCCATCAGGTCCTGGGCTTTTTTTAGTAGGGGGGTTTTATATTACTGTGTCAATTTCTTTTTATGTTATGGGTCTGTTTAAGCTGTTAATTTCTTCTTGGTTTAGTTTTGGTGGTTCCCATGCCTTTAGATATCCATCCATTTCTTTTAGGTTTTCAAATTTAGTAGCATATGGGTTTTTAAACTGTTCCCTTATAATGTTCTGTATCTTTCTTGTGTCTGTTGTGATGTTTCCCCTTTCATCTCTGATTTTGTTGATTTGGAGGTGCTCTTTCTTTTTCTTTTTGTGTTATGGGTCTGTTTAAGCTGTTAATCTCTTCTTGGTTTAGTTTTGGTGGTTCC
>NW_008347808.1:5817858-5818479 GCF_000622305.1 Nannospalax galili
GATGTAGGCACTTAGAGCTATAAACTTCCCTCTAAGGACCACTTTCAGCATGTTCCAGAGCTTTTGTTTTGTTGTAGTGTCCTTTTCATTTAGTTCCAGGTATACTTTTATTTCTTTCTTAATTTCTCTTTTGACCCATTCATCATTCAGGAGTATGTTGTTTAATCTCCATGTGTTCATGTGGTGAGTAGGGCTTCTCCCGGTGTTGACTGTAAACTTTATTGCATTGTGGTCTGATAGAATGCATGGAATTATTTCAATCTTTTTGTATTTGTTGAGATTTGTTTTATGCCCCAGCATATGGTCGATTTTAGAGAAGGTTCCATGGGGTGCTGAGTAGAAAGTATGTCCTTTGGTGCTTGGGTAGAATATTCAGTAGATGTCTGTTAGGTCCATTTGATATATGGTATTGTTTAATTCAGATGTCTCTCTGTTAACTCTCTGGCCTGTTGACCTATCTAATGGAGACAGTTGGTATTGAAGTCCCCTACTCTTAATGAATTGGGATTAATCTGGGTCTCAAAGTCCTGTAGTTTTTATGAAGTTGGGTGCACCAGAGTTTGGTGAATATATGTTCATGATTGTAATAGCTTCTTGATTCATTGTGCCTTTGATCAAACT
>NW_008347808.1:5818673-5846706 GCF_000622305.1 Nannospalax galili
TTTATTAATGCCAATTTTAAATTTCATTATATAATTTTATTATTCATAACCTGGGGCAGTTTTTGCATCTCAGGCTAGAGGTTACAAAGGAACATGTCTACCAAGTGCAAACTCAGCCTCAAATTAATCAATCCCATTTATCAACCCCTTGGGTATAGTCATTCCTTTCTTCATCTTTTTGTATTGCTTCCAGAACTCTCTGAAGGCCTGGTTTTGTGGACATGAATTCCTTCATCCTGTTTATGTCATGGAAGATTTTTCTTTCCCCTTCAACTTTAATAGACATTTTGGCTGGGTATAGTAGTCTGGGTGGCATATGTGGTCATTTAAAACTGGGACTGCTTTGGTCCAGGCTCTTCTGGCTTTCATAGTTTGCACTGAAAAGTCAGCTGTAATCCTAATGGCTTTTCCTTTATATGTGACTTGTTGTTTTTCTTTTGCAGCTTTCGGTATTGTCTCTTTGTTTTGTACATTTAGTGTTTTTACTATGATGTGCCATGGAGAGTTTCTTTTCTGGTCCTGTCTGTTTGGTGTTCTATATGCTTCTTATATTTTTATGGGCATGTCTTTCTTTAATTTGGGGAAATTTTTTTTCCATGATTCTGTTGAAGATCTGGTCCATGCCATTAAATATCTTGGGATTCTTCTCCTTCCTGTAAGTTCGTGAGTTTGGTCTTTTTATGGTGTCACACAATTCCTGCATATTTCATTCTTGTGATTTCTTAAGTTTTTCATAATCTTTGCTTGAGTGGTCTAGTTTGTCCACTTTATCTTCCAGTCCTTATATTCAGTTTTCCATTTCATTCACCCTTTGGTGAGGCATTCTCCTTTTGTTTCTCATTGGCTTAATCAGTGTTTCACTTCTTCATTTCAGCCTATTCTTCAATATTTCTAATTCTTTTCTGAATTCATTCAAAAGTTCATCCCTATCTCCTTCAGTTCTTTGATTTCTTTTGTGTTCTTTAAATTCAGTGAATTATTTTATCATGTTTATAATTGTTCTTTTGAGATCCATGTCCTGCATTGTCTCTAGAGGATTCTCATTGTGCTCCTCTAGAGGATTACTGGTATTTGGTGGGGATATGTTATTTTGGTTTTTCATGTTATTATTTTTTCTCTGTTTTTTGACATGTGAATTTCTTTTGTAGTTTCTGATTCTTGTGTGAGACTCAAGCCTTCAATTTTAGGTCTGCTTCTTTTTGTGGACTTTATGTGTCTTTGTGGTTTACTTTCGGGGCATGAAAAGCTGGTTCCTCTAAGCTTCCGGTTCTCTCTTTTGATTTTATGTTGGAGTGGCCGGATTGCTTTTGTCTTCAGGAGTTCCCACAGAGGTCCAAGTCAGATGAGGATCAGATGCTCTCAGGCTTTCTCCTAAGGTCTGAATCCCTCCAGCATAGATTTTGGCCTCGGGAATTTGGGGGTTGGACTGGACTGGGAGCCAGGCCCAGGAAAGATGCTGGTCTAGGGCAGCTGTTGGCCATGCCACCCAGAGATGCAAAGGAGGATGGGGGCAGGAGGTGGCCCCAAGGGTCCCTGGAGACTACACTGAGGAGCTGGGTTGGTCTGGATGCCAAGGACCAGGAAGAGGAAGGGTCAGCCCTGGCGTCCAGGAAAGAGACTGGTGGGTTGTGCAGACCCAGGGAGGCAGAGAGAGGTGAGGGCAGGGCCAGGCCCAGAGTGCCCCTGGGGACCTGAGAAGGAACTGAGTTGCTCTGGTTGCACAGGATCAGAAAGCAGTGGTTGTTCTCCAGGTGTCTGGGGTGCCAAGACAAGTATTGGGACAGGACCCAGGCTAGGAGTAGAGACCAGTGGGGGAGATGGGAGGGTGAGTGAGGCTGGGGGTTTCAAGGGGGGAGGGCCCAATGGACTTACACTGGAGAGAGAGGCCTGTGGGTTGGAGAGGGGCCTGTGGGTCCTGCAGGCCCAGGGAAGCAGAGGGAGGTAAGGGCGGGCCCAGGCCCAGAAGCAGTGCTCATGGGGACCTGAGAAGGAACTGAGTTTCTCTGGATGTAAAGGATCAGGAAGAAGCAGTGGTTGTTCCCCAGGTGTCTGGGGCACCAAGACAAGGAATGGGACAGGACCCAGGCTAGGGGGAGAGACCAGCAGGGGAGATGGGAGGGTGAGTGAGGCTGGGGGAGTCAAGGCACAGAGGGCCCAATCGATTTAGCCTTACCCTGGAGAGTGAAGCCTGTGGGTCAGAGAGAGCTCTCTTTTGATTTTATATTGGAGTGGCCAGATTGCTTTTGTCTTCAGGAGTTCCCACAGAGGCCCAAGTCAGATGAGGATCAGATGCTCTCAGAGTTTCTCCTAAGGTCTGGATCCCTCCAAGAAAGATTTTGGCCTCAGGAATTTGGGGGTTGGACTGGCCTGGGAGCAGGGCCCAGGAAAGATGCTGGTCTAGGGCAGCTGTTGGCCGTGCCACCCAGAGATGCAAAGGGAGGTGGGATGGGAGGAAGCCCCAAGGGCTCCTGGGGACTGCAGGGATGAACTGGGTTGGTCTGGATGCAAAGGATCAGGAAGCCGAGAAGTCAGCCCCAGTGTCCAGGGAAGAGGCTGGCCAGTTGTGCTGCCCAGGAAGCAGAGGGAGGTGAGGGCAGGGCCAGGCCCATAGGGCTCCTGGGGACTGTGAGAAGGAACTGGGTTGGTCTGGATGCAAAGGATCAGGAAGCAGTGGTGATTCCCCGGGTGTCTGGCATGCCAAGACAAGGAATGGGACAGTACCCAGGCTAGGAGGAGAGATGGGCGGGGGAGATGGGAGGGTGAATGAGGTTGGGGGAGTCAAGGCCTGGAGGGTGTGATGGACTTACCCAAGAGAGAGGCTGGTCAGTTGTGCCCCTTAAGACAGTTTTAAAAAATATTTTATTGCATGTGTATTGCCTGCATATGTATGCATGCACCCATATCATACAATGTCCATGGAGGTCAGAAGAGGGCATCAGATCCCTTGGAATTGGAGTTATGAACAGTTGTTAGCTGCCAAGTGGGTGCTGAGAATCAAACCAGGGTCCTCTGCAAGAGCAGCCAGTGCTCTTCACTGCTGAGTCATCTATCCAGCCCTCTTTTAGACAGTTTTGAGTAAGGAAAGAGCATAGTATTGTTTTATTAAGATGGCAGTGATAACTTCCTTTGATAAGATAATGCAAGGAGTAGTGATCATACAAAATTCCTACTTGATAATCATTAGTAACAACTGTAAAGTAAGCATAATACCAGTTCATTTATCTACGTTTAAGGTTATAGGCCAAACAAATGAGAGTATTTTTCTTTTTTTCAAACACCACAATCTCTTAACCACTTTATAGTTGAGAAAAGAAGCTATCCTTTGTTTTTCTTAAGATTTTGATGCTCAAAAGAGACAGTAAATGCTAAATCACCTAGAAATCTATGAAGTGCTCCCCATGATTAAGGTGGGGTCCTTATTAAATAAAATTTACCAAACAGTACTTTTTCCTTCACCCACCAATGAACTAAAAACTAAATAATAAAAATTAGATATCATGAATTGGAACTGTAGCTCAGTAACAGAGCATCTGCCTAACCTAGTATGTGTAAGCCACTGACTTAGATCCCTAGCACTGTAAAAATAAAAATGGATATCACAAATTTCCATTGTTGTAAGATCATTTAATTGTCACATCTGGGCTTTCTTATCATTTAGAAATATCAATGTTAAATTTAGGAAATAAAATACAGTTGTTTTCAGCATACTCTCATTATTTATAGGTCTTTTATTATGTAAGCAAAATGTGTCACACATAGCCTAGAACCTTTCAAAGAAGGATAACAGAAAATAATGTGAACAGTGCTCAGTCCACCGAGGACTCTCATTCTATCCCAATAACAAGAATAGCACCGACCACACTAAACCTATTGGTTTAGTGTTATATAAAAACAAAGGCCACTTACTGATGTTAGGAGCTTAGTTATCTGACAAGCAATTAGAATGACAAAAAAGTATGCTAGACATAAGAAAACTGATGCCCTAATAATTTACATTTAGTATGAAAGTCAGAAGACAACTTGCAGGAGTTGGTTCTTTCCTTCCATCATATGGGTCCAGGGAACTGAACTCAGGTCATCAGGCTTGGCAACAAGCACCTTTACCCACTGAGCCATCTCATCTGTCCAAGAACAGAAAAAAAAATCTGTAGTCAGAATAGCTATAAAAATGAAGACCACTAATGTACAGTTTCAAATTTTCCTATATATCTTGATAGATGTTAACCATCTCACTGTCTTGTCCACTGCAGGATTATCATGGTGATTCTCAGTCCAATGATGTGTTAGTTTTTCATCAATGTGATGCAAATCAGCTTAAAGAAGAATAAATTTATTTTGTGTCACAATTTCAGAGGTTTAGTCCATGGTCTGCTGTTGACTCCATTGATTTTAGGCCTGTGAAAAGGAAAAAAGATTATGGCAGAAGGGCATGGTGAAGAATGCTGCTCACCGCATGGTAGTCAGGAAGCAGAGATAGCAAGGGAGAGACAAAAGACAGGGCATGCTCCCAAGTGATCTACTCCCTTCAGTTAGCCACCCCCAGGTTCCTCCAGTAATGTCACCAAATTATGAGTCAATCCATCAATGAATTAATCCAATGATTAGGTTGGAATTACCATTATTCAATCACATCCCCAAACCCTCATCAGCTGGGGAACCATCTTTCAACACATGAATCTTTGGGGGAAACACTTTAAACCATAATAGCAGGGTAATCTCAACACATTTGAGAAAGATGTCTTTCAAATTCCAGTGTTTGCAGTTAGTGGATTAAGTTTTAGTTAACCAGAGAACTCATTTATGTGGAATTGCTTATATAGTGTTTAATAACTAGGATACTAAATTGTGCACGTCTATTAAGTAAGAACTATAAAACATCATAATTAGAAAGAATTCTGATTCTATTATATTATTTAAACCAATTCTGCTAGAAGCCATCTTAAAGATTATGTAATGCATTCTACAGTATTTCATATGGATTTCAGTTTTTTGGATAGCAGCCCAAGTACGATTACCATGAAAGTGACTCAGGACACAATGAATAATTCCTGATTTGAGCTATATATCAGAATCTTACAGGACCTTAAGAATATCATTCAGAAATAAAAATTATTGATCAAAACTGAACATATAAGTGTTGAAGGTTATGTTAAGCATGATCTGGATTAAAGCGTTCCCTACTCTATTGCCTCTCTACCTTAGAACTAGTTAGACTCCATGTCATTTCACAGATTACTGTAAGGGTCAAATGAAATAATGTCTGTGCAAATGCTATGCAAACTGTAAAGTGATATATAAAAATTGAGTGCAGAAAGAGATATTATGAGGTTTTTTGTCTTGGGAATTTCAAAGAAATAGGGAATTATAAGAGGCCTAGTTATGCTTAATACACCATTCAACATTGCCATTGAAGTAGAGCCATAGCAGCAGAGCAGGTAACCTTAACTTATTCACTAGACCTTGCTGGTTATAGCCTCTTGCTTTAACTTAAGTCATTCCCCCTTCCTACACTGCCTTACTTTTTATGTTTTACATTTGTGTGTGTGTGTGTGTGTGTGTGTGTGTGTGTGTGTGTGTGTGCGCGCATGCATGCACGCGCGTGCACTGGAGTCACTTTTTTTCCTTCTGCTGTCTGGGTCCTGGAGATATAACTCAAGTCATCAAACTTGGCAGCAAGTTCCTTTACCTGCTAAGCCATCTCACTGGACCCTTGCACTGCCTTCTTATTTCCTCACTTCTTTTTTTTTTTTTGATTAACATATGGTATTTGTGCATATTTATGAGGTACAATGTGATGTTTTTACTCATAATGGATAATGATCAACTCAGGGTAATTAGCATACCCATCACCTCAAACTTTTACCATTTCTTTATAGTGATAATATTAGAAATCCTCTCCTATTTTGAGATATATGATGCATTCTTGCTAATTGTATTTCCCCTACTTAACCATAGAATTCCAGAAATTATTGTCCTAGGAGTATATCTATTGACCAGTATCTTCTCATGACCTCCACTCCCTACTTTCCCCAATCTCTGGTAACCACTCAACTTCTGTGGTCAACTTTCTTAGATTCCATATATGTGACACCATGAAGTTTTAATTCTTCAGTTGTAATCCTAATCTGTCCTTTCGAGATCGTACACCAGGCTTCATGGTCTTTAAGAGGACTTGATGAAGATCTACCCAAACACCTTTTTTTAGTTTACATTCTTTCGTGTGGGTGCTCAAGATACTTATATTTTCCCAATCTTTATCCACATACTTCTTTCTTCCTTCCAGCTACATGACAAGCCACAAGAGGTTAGGGATTCCTTCTACCTCAGTGTGACAAGTGGCTTATACAAGCAAATAGTCAAGTAGTTCATGAATGCTTATATATTAAAAGAAAATATGCCATAGGCCTATGCTGAAGAATACCTGTCTTTTAATAAAGTGTCCTGTGCAACTGATGTGATATTTACATGCAACATATACTAGGGATATTGTACCTAAAGTTCCAATAAAGAAGACTATTTGAAGCAGCTTCATGAGCTGATAGACAAAGCCTATGCATCCACAAGGAGTTTTATGTAATGGCAAAAAGTTGATAACTTATTGAAAGGGAGGGAAAAGACCTTTATAAATGTTTGTCCATGAGGAACTAACTTTTTGGACCCTTTCCAGTTCTATTCTTGTTTCACAGTAATGGTGCTGTTCACAAATGGCTTCTCCAAAGGACAACACTGTACAGTATACATAATGTTCCTTTTCATATTTAAACATAAATGAAGAAATAAAAATTGCATTCTAATTTATTGTCACATATTTACTATCTCCCTTAATACCCCAATATTTATTCTTTAATTTCAGGGTGGCACTGTTGACCTTTTATTGACTTAATACACAGCTTGGATAACATTCACATGCAGAATACCCTTCCTGGAGTTCGTTAGGTTTCTGTACATTTTTCCAGAACATTGTCCATAATGAGACCCCCTTTTATTCTTACTCCATAAGACCTATCAGAATGCAAATGAGATACTATTATAGAAATAGCACTACATTTGTTCCAGTTTTTAAGTAAACAATTAACCTTTGGCACTTTTTTAGTAAGAAAGTGCAACACATTTTAATATTACAGTTGTAAGTCATTGGAGCAGTAAAATGGACTTAGGTTTCACATTTAAGGATTTGCATTCAACTTACAGGTTTGCAACCTACTTACCATAAAACTTTTACATACTTATTGATCTGTCAGCCTCACTTCCCATAAAATCACAATTATATTGATACCTACTTCACTGAGTTACTGTGGAGATTAAAAATGTTATTTTTAAAAGTGGTTTCAAAAAGCTAGAAAAATCTGAGTTCTAAATCCTCATAGGCACATACATATTTCTCCTTTCTGTCATTGTCAGGTCCTTCCTTGGCTTAGGCCTTGAACTGCCTTTTCTCCTTTCTGAACCTATATACTCTTTGGAATCATTCTCTTGTAGTTGATCCTACTAAAAGGCCAAGGTTCATACTTTTCCATTAGAATCAGCCATGTCAAGCCCTAAATTCTAGACGTTTTATATTGGGATCACAATCTTGAAGTTGAATGTTGTCTGGGACAGCAAAAAAAAAAAGCCTCCTTACCTAATGCAGAAGTTTCAATATTCCCCCATTCCCAAAGAATCCTTTCATATGCTCAAAAGTTAAATTCTTCTTTTGCCTTCCCAGTACCTCCAGTATATACCCACACATAACCCATACAGAAAGATGGCTTAGGAAATGCACCAAGAATAAGAGAAGAATGGAGGGTCTAGGGAAGATAGGACTCAAATTCTTTAGATGGCTGAGTAATTTAACCTAGGGTATGTTGGAATTATCAGAATATTAGAATTTCTACAGGAACACTCAGTACTAGAATCTAGATATACCTATTGCTACTGTTCCAAACTTTTGTCGCACACATTCCAGCCCAGCAGAGAGGGAAAATTATCAGAAAACTACAATCAAGCCATTGGCACTGTTTCTTGAGCGTCCAAAAGCAGCCTTACCCTCCAGTTGATTAACCTACTGGTTTTAACCTGTATTAAAACTCCCTTTTGTTTACTTATATTGCCTTCTCCCACATCTACTAATTAGCTGTCTCACTTGAGTATGAATTGTGAATTCCTAGATCTCCACACAGAAGAAACTTTCCCATGTGTACAATGAGAGACATATAAAATTTAAAGTGACAAAAATCTAACACAAATGCCTGTAAACATGATAGTATATGGATAAACTATGATGTATTCATACAACAAACTGTTTAACTGTAGTCAAACCAGACTGTTGAAGTAATACTTATGGATATGGATGGGTCTTAGCAAAATAGTTTAAACTTACAGAAAGTAAGTTCCTTGGGGTTGGAGGTATATCTCAGTGGTAGACTTCTTGCTTGACATTTATGAGGCCTTGGGTTCCATGCTCTACATAACAAAAATGTCCCTGATCTAGTTTGCTTTGATATAATACTCTGACCAAAAGCAACTTGAAGAGGAAAGGGTTTATTTCACTTACACTTCCAGGCCACAGTCCATCACTGAGAGAACTCAGGGCAGAACTCAGCTCCAACAAGAACTGAAACAGAAACCATGGAGGGACACTGCTTAGTGGCTTGCTCTCTCCCTGGATCATGCTCTGCTAGGTTTTTTACATAGCTCAGGACCCTGTGCCTAGGGATGGTAGTGTGCTGGCCTTTCGTCAATTACTAATCAGAAAAATGTCCTGAAGATATGTCCACAGGCCAATCTGATCAAGACAATTTCCCAAATGACACTCCCTCAGATAACTCTGGACTGCGTCAAATTGACAACTGAAACTAACCATCATCATTGTTCATCACCAAAAAAATGACGTATTGAACAGATTTAAGAAACAAGTCACCTTGAACTTACAATGAAGTCTAACCTAATACTGAAAAACTATAAGTCCCAAAATGTTAAGAGTACAGTAACTGTAAAAAGTTACAACAACCAAATTTTAAAAATATTTTCAACCAAATATACCATTCACCACTCATCAAACAACCAAAATTTTAAAGAGACTTCTGTCTCCACCCCCCACAGCACTGAAGTTACAGGCACAAATTGCCACAACCAGATTTTTATATGGGGCTGCAATCTGAACTCAAATCCTCATGCTTGTGCTTAATAATATGAGACTTGAGTATTACTAGAACATGAAAAATCTGATAGTCCAGTATACTTTGACTTTGTTTCATGTACAAAATTACTTTAAATATGATATAAAATTACTTTTGAGTATTGTTTATAAAGTGCATTTAAATCATAATTGAATGTTGCACTTAGACATGAGTCTATCGCCAACTTTATTTTATATGTGCAGGTATTTCAGAATCTGAGAAAAATCCAAAATGTGAACCACTTCTGGTCCTATGTATTTCAGGTACAAAATATTTAACTTGTATGCGAATTCCAGAACACTACTCCTTTGTGTGTATACCCAACTATCTTCTGGCTTAAAGCTATTTAGTTTGCCTTTTTAAGCTTAATACTCTAATTTACCTTATTTTAGGGCTTCTGAAACCTTAATTGAAAAATTTAATAAATACAATAATCCATGCTCCTTCTAAACAGAATTAAGCATTAGAGAAATTTAGGATATAATGCAGGGAAAATACCACCACCATCTCAGCTCCCAGGCATGGGCAATATTAACAAGTAAGTTTTCTGAGTATATTCACTTTAAGGTCTTAGAATCTGAGTGTTGAAGTTTTCCCTCTTTCTCATTTTATCTGATACCATAGAAGCAATAGAAGGTTGCGGCTCAAAGTGTGAGTTAAGGAGAGAACTAAAGCAGTGATTCATACCTTGGGAATTACAATACTCTATTGTTCTTTGGTGTTTGGATTTCTTTTCCTGACCTAATCCTCTCTCTCCTCCCCAAAGCAAGTGCCATTTGGTTTGTGTTTATACTAAAAGCTAAAGTAAATGGAAATTAATGTTTCAAGCTTTCCCTAATACCCTTTAAGGAAAACAATCAGAGACTCAGTGGCATACTGTAAAACCAGAACTAAAATCACTGTTTCTGTGAATTGATCTCCAACAAAGTACCTGATCATTTTTCCCAGTGGGTATGAAACAGACTTCTGAGGGGAATATAATGATTTGCAGATGTCAAACTGTAACCATTTCACCTTCAGTCATAGATTTCTTTCTATCCTTAGGAAGCTGTTTAATGGAGGTATTTAAGGGAGGAAAAAATGAATCCAAAGGTAAGATTTGGATTATGTGCTAGTTGCTTTTTGTCAACTGATACAAACTAGAGTCACCTGAGAAGAGGGAATCTCAGCTGAGGAACTACCACTGTCAGATTCGCTTGTGGGCATGTCTGTGGAGCATTTTCTTAATTGCTAATTGATGTAGGAGGTCTCAGCCTCCTGTGGGCAGTGCCATCCCTAAGCAGGTGGGCCTAGGGCCCACAAAGGTAGATGAGCAAGCCAGTACACATCATTTCTCCATGGTTTCTACTTCAGTTTGTGCCTTCAGTTTCTGCCCTGACTTCCCTAAGTCATGGATTGTGACATCGGTGTTGTAAGATGAAGTAAATCCTTTCCTCCCCAAGTTGGTTTTGGTCAATGTTTTATCACAGGAACAGAGAAACCAAACTAGAACAACAGCCCTACTATTTATTTTTATGATTTCAGTTGGCTTTTGCTATATAAAAATTTACCCTGTTGATAGACCCATACCCAAGAACATTTGGAGAACACAGATTGGACTCAATGGGAAACTTTGTTTTCCAGATAACTGGAAAGTTTCTCATATGAACTCACAGCAATTGTGACATCATGCACAAGACCTAATAAGATCAAGCCAGACAAATTTCAAGCACAGAAGGGTGGAAATGGATAAGAAACTCCAATCCTAGCTGAGGAACTATTAGCAACTGATAGCCCCTGGGAGAGCAAAAATCAGTTTTCTTTAAGGATGTGGCATAGGGTAGGTTGACCAGGCTCCAGGATATGGACTCACACCAAAGGGCATTTGGGGACACAAATTACACTCTATAGGCAATAATAATTAATAATAATAATAATAGGAAATTGTGGAGAACGTTAGTAAGGGGGATGAAAATAGGGGAGGGAATCTGAATATGATCAAAATACATTGTGTGAAATTCTCAAAAATTCAATAAAGAATATTTAAAAGAAAATAATAGAGGACATGAAGTTGTGGGGGTAATAGGGTGAGGGTATGAAACTCTAAAAGAACCAATAAAATATTTTTAATTACTCTGTTTATGGAGTACCATGTGATTACATTTATTAAACATAATGGTAGGTTAGACAGAGCCTTTGGGTAGAAATATATGTGGGATGCAGATCTAATTCCACCATTAATTTGCTGTGGAACTTAGCTAGATTGACCCTGCTTGATGTGTTGGGCAGGGGAGGGAGATGACCTAACCCAAGCCCAATAACCACGAGCGTATTAATAAGATCAGTACATCAGAAATATATTGGATGGTAGGGTACTTGCCTAGCATGTGGGAGGCCCTTTGTTCAATCCCTACCCCTATTTAAAAATAAAAATAAAAAATTTGTCAGAAAGTGCTTTGTATATTAAACATCATATAAATATAAGGTTCTGCAGATGTGATTATATTTGCAGCTCCAACATTCAAAAGAATATTCATTTCCTGTTCACTTCCCTTGTAGTGTAAAGATACAGCCACAAGCTGCTCTGGCTTTTGTCAATATAGTAAAAAAATACTAGCCTTTATACAAAGATGTATTTTATTTGAGAAAATAATGTCACTTTTATCTCTTTAAAAATTAAAATATAACATTTTATTATAATAACTAAACAAAATATAAATCTTATATTACATATGATACACACAAAGCAAAATAGGAAGGCACCTAAATAATACTGTACTTGCTAACTATAATGAAGATTGTGATAATTATTTTTCTTTTTGTCCTTTTAAATTGATTAATACATGTATTACAGATTATTACATGGTATTTTGGTCTATATGTGTATTATAAAAAGATTCAGTCAAGCCAATTAACATTACCTCATCAGCTTAATTTTTTGCAAATCATTTTTGCAACTTTGAAGTACATAATACATTATTATTCATTGTGGTCACTGTGTGGTACTATAACTAAAACATATTTCTCCAATAAAACTGAACCATTCGGGGGGAGGGTCAGACAGGATCTCCCTGTAGCCCCAGCTGGTCTGTAACTTGCTATATAGACCAGGCTGGCCTTGATCTTACAGATATCTGCCTGTCTCTGCCTCCAGATTGCTGGAATTAAAGGTGTGTGCCACCACTCCTGGCTAAAACTTTTTTTTTAAGTGACCGATTTTTTTTTTCATTATTTGTGTGTGTGTCTGTGTGTGTGTGTGTGTGTGTGTGTGTGTGTGTGTGTGTGTGTGTGTTTGCATGCCACACTGTGCTTGTGGAAGTTAAAGGATAACTTGCAAAGAGTTGCTTCTTTCCTTTCACCATGAGGGACCCAGGGATCAGACTCAGGTCCTTAGGCTTGGCCACAAGTGTTTTTATCTGCTGAGCCATCTTGCTGACCCTATAACTGAAACCTTATATATAGCCTTTGCTCAATATCTTCCCTTTTTCTAGGCTTTCCTCTTGAGCAGGAAAGGTAACCATCAGCCTCTGGTAATCACCTTTCTTCTCTGTGTTTCAATGAATTCTACTCTTTTAGACTTCGTGTATAATGAAATCACGTATTTGTCTTTCTGTACCTGGTCTATGTCACTTAGCATTATGCTTGGTTCTATGCATATTACTGTTACTGTCAGAATTTCCTTTTTGAGATTGTATAGCAATTTGTTCTCTCCCTCCCTCATTCCTCTCTTTCTATATGTGTGTGTATATAATGTTTTTGGTAATTTATCCAATCTTTTAAAATTTACTTTGTCAATTTCATACATGTATATAATACATTGTGATCATACTCACCCTCATCTTCTCTCATCCCCTTCCATCCCCCACAAGAAGTCCCCTTCCCATGTTGATGTCCTTTTTGTGTGACTCACTACATTTAACCAGGGCTTCCCACATGGCATATTTGTTGGGCTATCCACTGGAACATGGGCAACTCACCACTGACTACACCACTGGAAAAAAATGTCTCCCCTGCCCCTGCAACTCTCAACTGCCAGTAACTCTTCAGGGAGGGGCTGTATCCATGAGCCACTCCCCGATACATGACCGAAATCTATTCATCTAGCAATGAACACTTATGACATTTCCAGGTCTTGGATATCGTGAATAATGCTAAAATGAGTATGACTGTGCAGATACCTCTTTAAAATGCCAGTTGCAAATCCTCTGGATATGTAACAAGAAGTAGAATTATTAAATCATACAGTAATTCTATTTTAAATGTTTTAGGGAGCCTCCACACTATTTTCCAAAATGTCTATACCAATTTACATTGTTACTAAAAACATACAAGGATTTTCTTTTTTTCTCATTTCTCGTTTATCTTTTTGATAAGAGCTGCTGTAACAGGTGATATGTTATTTTAGCTTTAATTTTCATTGTTCCCATAATTGGAGATGCTGAATGTTTATCATAGACCATTGGCCACCTATATGCCTTCTCTTGAGAAATGTCTATTCAGATTCTTTATCTACTTCTAATTGGGTTATTTGTTTTCTTGCTGTTGAGTTTTTAGAGTTCCTTATGTATTAGGGGCATTAACCCCTTCCAGACATGATTTTCAAATATTTTCTCACAGTCTGTAGGTTGAATCTTCACTCTTTTGTTTCCTTTGCTGTGCAGAAGCTTTTTAGTTTTATGCAATCCCAGTAGTTTATTTTTGCTTTTGTTCTCTCCTCACCAATACTTGTTCCCATTTTTATTTTAACCATCCTAGGAGATATGAATATATCTCATCATAGTTATGTTGTTTTGTTTTGCTTTGTTAATTGTTTGAATTGTGATGCTGGTGATTGAAGCTCAGGGTTTTGTTCAACTTAAGTAAGTGCCCTAGTATGGAGACACACCCATAGCCTCATTTTAGCTGTGATTTACTTGTTGGGGGGCAGAGGACCTGGGTTTAAATTCCCAGCACCCACATGGCAGTTTATAACTCTCTGAAACTCCAGTTCCAAGGGATTTGATGCCCTCTTCTGACCTCCATGAGCATTGCTACACGACATGGGTGCACTTACATGCAAGCAGGCAATACACTCATACACATAAAATAAAAATAATAATAAATATTTTTTTAAATTATGCACGTTGGACAATATTTTCTTCTATTCTGTGTGTAGGCTTTTAGCTTTCTTGTTGGTACCATAAAGCACAGTAGCCTTTAATTTTGAAGAAGTCTAATTTATTATTTTTTTCTTCTGTCACTCATATTCCTCTTTTTTATTGTTTCTGTGATGACTGAGAAAAGTCTAGGGTATGTTTTTCAGTCTCTGTTTGATTGGATGCTCAGTCATAACTCAAGTGGCCCAAGGGTTTTATGGTGATTTCACAGCTCCATCGCTTTTTTTCAGAATGGTAGCCTAGCTTTGCCATTTACATTCTCTCACATTTGACTCCCTGTAGAACTACATGGTCAAAGCTGGGAAATAAGGAGTTAATATTTCCTGTCCCTGACACACTTCAGTGAGGACCCTTTCTTTTCTCTCTTACAGTTGACTAAGATGAAATAAGATTATAGTCATATAGGTATATCTGTGCCTTAACACCTAAACAGTCTATATATGGTCTCTTTAATAATTGATTTAATTTCAAGTCTGGAAGTGTAACTCAGTAGTAAAGTGCTTGCCTAGTGTGTACGAGACCCCTGGATCCTTCCAGGCACTGCCAAATAACAATTGATTAAATTTTGCCTACAGAGTATATTCTATATAACACTTTGCTATGATGTTAGCTGTTAGGCCCTAGCAACCTGTGCTTTTTCTGAACAGCTTAGTTACAGAATGCCTCAGCAAAAGAATTTGTCTAAGCTTATTGCTATAAGACTCCTTCTAGAACAAAACTGTTATACATTTAAATCAAAAACCTTATATGACCTCTAGGGTTTCTTTCAGCCATGAAATTATATTAATTTTAAGCAAAGTTAAAATTATTTTATAAAAACTATTTGACATATCTAACTCATTTAGATTTTATTCACGAAGCCAAAGCCTGTAATAGAGACCTCAAGCTATGTTCTGATAATAGTAATCATCTATTGCGTTTCTGCTGTGGTCAGGCACTGTGGTAGGCACTCTAATCCTCACATCATATAAACACATGAAGCAGAGGTTTCTTTCATTTTCATATAAATACTATGTTTTAGTTTGTTTCTCCATTGCTGTGACAAAACACTCTGACCAATACCAACTTGGGGAGGAAAGGGTTTATTTGGCTTCCATCTCCCGGGTCACAGTAAATCACTGAGCCCAAGGTTAGGAACTCAGGGCAGGAACCTGGAGGCAGGAGCTGAAGCACAGGCCATGGAGGAACACTGATTACTGGCTTGCTTCCCTGGCCCATGCTCAGCCTGCTTTCTTACGCAACACAGGCCCACCTGCCCAGGGGTGGCACCACCCACAGTGGACTGGGTGCCCCCTATTACTCAACAATCAAGAAGATGCCCCTCAGACATGGCCACAGGCCAGTTCAATGGTGGCAATTCCCCAACTGAGGCTCCCTCAACCCAGGTGTGTCAAGTTGATGCTGAAGCTATCCAGCACATACAGATAGCAATTTCAGGTATTAAGTCATTTGAGCAGAGCTACAGATGGTGAGAAAAAGTACAAAGACATTCTTGTTTTATTGACCCCCCCTAGCCAGGTGTTCATTTTATCTTTTTGATGCTTCTAGTCCTGTCTCAGCAACAAAGTATTCATGTTAGTTGGAAGCTTTTGTTTGTGTTTATTTTTGAGACAGATTCCCCTGTAACCCATGATAGTCTCAAACTCACTATGTAGCTGAGAATGACCTTGAATTTCAAATTCTGGCTAGAAGGTTTTCTATCCATAAAAGATCATTTCACTGGTTCTTGGTACAAACAGCTTGAAGTGAAATTTTGGTTAAAGTTTAGAATCTTAATACAGCCACAAAACATAGACTCATCCCTAAACTGCTTTCTTGGTAGTGTCTGCCTCTATCACTAGATCCTTTTGGGTTAGTATGAGTAGGACTTGGACATTTGGGACAATAATGTATTGTATCAAATGTATGGTATGAAAAAGTTGGGCTCAGTTTCTCCATTGCTATAATAGGAAAGAAACTTGTAATATAGAAACAAACTACACTATACTATAGAAGAGAATTGAGCAGGACATGTTTAGTTTGTATAACAGTTAAAGTTTGGTAATTTTTTCTTGCTGTAGGCATTTTATCTTTCTAGGGGCTAAATATAATAAATATAAATATCAAGTTGAATGGCTATACATCATTTATTCTAGTTTAATTTCTGTTGCTGTGTTGAAACATTTTGAACACTAATAACTGAGGGAAGGAAATGTTTATTTTAGCTTAAAATTTCAGGTTACAGTCCATCATTTAGTGAAAGTCAAGGCAGGAACTCAAGCAGCAGATCACATCACATCCACTGTCAAAAGCAGAGAGAAACAAATGTGCCCATGCTCCCTGCTTACTCTCTTTAAGTCAACTAGCTTTCTTCACTCTTAATCAATTCAGAGCCCAGCCTAGGCACTAGTACTACTCACAGTGGGCTGAGTCTTCCAATAACAATTGACAGTCAAGACAGTCTCCTACAGCCACAGCCAAAGTCCAGCCTGAGCTAGATAATTCCTCTTTAAGACTCTCTTCCCAGGGGATTCTAGGTTGCAGGACATCATTGACATTTAAAACCCACCAGCACACCATTTTTTCTCTATTCCAAGTGATTGATGGCTCTTTGTCCCATAAGCTGTAACATACATAAGTACAGGGAGTAAATTGAAGGCCTCAGAGAAGCAGGAAACAGCTATTACATGGTCAAGTGGGAAAAGCATTCGTTGACTACAGACATAATTGTTAGAAGTCAGTCACAGTCTCTGGAAGCTTTTTCAGACTTGTTGTACACCAACTTTGTACCCTCACTTTATGTGCTTTGTGTCATTGAATTCTTACAACAATTCTGTGAAGTTCTTACTATGCTCATTTTATAGATGAGCAAACAATGGGTCAGAAAGATTAAGTACAGTTTGTACAAAGGCACATAGTGCTAGCCAGTAGTAGATGCAGAGATCAATCCAAGGTCTTTTTTATTCCAAAGCATTTTCAACTATCCTCCCTCCAAATGACTTGGCATAGTCATGTACTTACTTTTTCCCTTTGTAATACACCACATTGTAATTGTCCCGGTGCAAGTAATACAGCAACATTTGAAGTATATGATCTGAGGGCAGAAAAGTGGACCAGAGGATGTTATCTAAGACAAAGATTATGGGGGACAATATGGTTCCCTCTCCTGAAACTATTAACTTGAAACTGTATACTTCATACAAAGAATCCCAGCAAGTCACTAAGACAGGACTATGGTGCAGCTCAATGGTACAGTGCTTCTCTGGCATGAATGAGTCCCTGGGTTCCATTCTGAGTACTACAAAGATAAATAATCACTAAGATTTAAAGTTGAGAGTATGAGTGTGAAGAATGTGTTCCAGCTATTGCTTTTGAGACTAGAGTACTGTGATTCCAAGCCCCAAGAGGACACTGCTCCCAACAGTCTTAACTTTCAGTTAATAGTAATTGAGAATGTCAAAACTTATTTTAGGCACAAGAAGCTGAAGTTTCCTGCCACTTATATCTTTCCTCCAAGAAACACAAAGAGCTTTACAAACCTACAAAATAGTATTGAATAGAAAAAGAACTTGGCTCATACCCAAAATGATCAGTTTAACATTCTACAAATTTCTAGAGCATGCTTTACTTGGAGTTTTTCTTAAACACACTTTGCTATCATTTGTTCCTTAAATCATTACTACTGTCAGAAATAGTCTTATTTGTCCACAGAATTGTCCACAAAAATCCATTCCAAGGATGTTTTGTGCTCTATTTTTTCCTTGAGAAATAAAATAGAGACACATCCATCTATGCCAAGATGAAGAATCCCTATTCTTTACAGGTCTTCTGACATACAACTAAAATATTTGTGCAGAGAATAAGAGACTATGGAGTGCTCAGTCCTAAGTGGGACATATATACACACAATCTCTTCCCAAGGCTCAAGGATAATTGTGAAAGAGCAGGTAGAAAAATTGTCGGAGCTTAGTGGATGACTACAGCAAACCAGTGTTTTCTGGACACAACAGGGCAGTTGTATATATGATCTCAGCTCTTGTGACTGCCTGAACAAGACTTGTACAAGATCAGGCTAGACAAAATCATATGAATGAATGAGGGAGCTCTTGCAAGTTTTCCTCTGACCTCTTCACATATGTGCTGTGTTACACATGCCCCCATCCACACACTAAATAAATACATGAATGGAAAAAATGAAAAAATGGAAAGTAGAATGATTGCCAGAGAGTTGGGGGCAAAGAGGAATAAGGAGTTGTTAATAGGTAGAGTTTCAGGCTGGAGAGATGGCTCAGCAGTTAAGAACACTGGTCGTTCTTGCAGAAGACCCAGGTTCGAATCCCAGCACCCACATGGCAGCTAACAACTCTCTGTAACTCCAGTTCCAGGGAATCCAACAGCCTCTTCTGTCCTCTGTGGGCATTGCATGACACGGGTGCATTTACGTACATGCAGGTAATGCACATATACACATAAAAATAAATATAATAAAATAAAATATTTAATAGGTAGAGTTTCAGTGGTGTTGCAAGATGAACTCTGAAGCTTCTTCGCATGACAATTCCTTTACTTTCCTTCATTTCTGAAGCTCTGGATGTAATGCAGGCAAAACTTCATGGGGGTAATTGACAGCTAACTAATTGATCTTAAGACTCAACTTAGTGAGAGGGAGCTCATGTGTGGCACTGTAAACATAGCCAAAAATACATGACTGGAGAGGTCATAGATCCTAGAAAAAAAAAAAAAAACTACGTCTGTCACATCCCTAGACAAACATAATTTCTTACAGTATGATAAATATGTATCCTTATATTTACAGACAAGCGTATTTCTCACTACTCATTAAAAAAAAAACTCTTTTTGCAACATACAGAGGCTTTTATAGAGTTCTACAACTGGTCAAACACAGAGAATAAGTGTCTGTGAGATGCCCAGTCCTAAGTGACGCGTCTACAATGCAACCTCTACACCAGGAGCTCAGGGAACATAGCAGAACAGGGAGCAGAGAGAATACTAATTTATCTCTCAGCTGTCACCAGCAAATTCCCCTCATGCAACAGATGATTAGCACAGAAAGCCACAACTGGCCAAAATGTACAGAATAGGAGACTGCAGAATGTGTGCCCCTGAATAGGACTCTTATATCAAACCTCTGCTACTCAGGGCTCAGGGATTATTGTGGAATGGGGGGAGGTGAGAAGGGCAGGGAGGGAACAGAAAGACTGTAAGAGACAAGGGTAGTGCATAACCATAGGCACAGGGTCTTTCGGGCTCCTGGGAATTTGCTCATGTGAACTTACAGCAATGATGATAGCATACACAAGACACATGCAAACTCAAACAAGACAAGAACCCAGCATAGAAGTAGAGAAGTGGGTAAGAAACCCCAATCTTAGCTGAGGCGCCATTGGCAACTGATCGCTGCTGGGTGGGGGAGAGTTGGTCCTCTTTTAAAAAAAAATATTATTTTGTATTTTATGTGTATGGGTATATTGGCTACATGTATGTAAGTGCACCTGTGTCATGTAATGCCCATGGAGGTCAGAAGAGGGCGTTGGATCCCCTGGAACTAGAGTTTTCAATGTTTGTTAGCCATCATGTGGGTGCTGGGAACCAAATCTGGGTTCTCTGCAAGAGCAGCCAGTGCTCTTAACTGCTGAGCCATCTCTCCAGTCCAAGACTTGTTCTTCAAGGGAGTGATGCTAGATCGGCAGACCAGGCTCCAGTGGATGAACTCACACAGAGGAACATCTGAAGACACAAACTTGGCTTGATTGGCTTAACATATATGACAGAATGCAGGAAAGCCAGCAGGGGGGCATTGATGGTGCAGATAGGGAAGGGGTCTAAATATGATTAAAATGTATGAAATGCACAAAAATTCAATAAAAATTTTTAATAAAATAAATAAATCAAATCACAAAAATAATTGCAAGGAGTAAAAATGAACCTAAATGGAAGGTTTTTATTTTCATGTGAGGTGCCAAGTCATCTATGCTAATAGATTGTGACAAATTATGTATTATAATACCTAGTAAAACTACTAAGAACCACTAAAAAATCATAATGGATGAAATACTCAATAACGTTACAAACAAAAATAGAATCTTTCAAAACTGTTCAAGTTGCCACAGGTAGGCAGGAAAAATAAAGCTAAATGGAAGAAATAAGACATAAAGTGTCAGAGTAAGTACAAAGAGATTAATAATTACTTAACATATAAATGATCAAGGTACACCAATTTAAAAAGATTAGCAAGCCAAGAATGATGGAAAACATCTGTAATCCCAGAACTTTGGAAGTAAAGGCAGGAGGATCAAGAGTTTAAGGCCCGCCTAGGATACATAGCAAGACCTGGTCTCATAAAGAACCAGAGAGGAGGGGGGGGGGAGAAGTTAGCAGATTGGATTACAAAATATTAATCAACTCTCTGTTGTCTACATGAAGGTCATTTCAAGTACAACAGAATAGGTAGGTTGAACATAAACTTGGGAAAAAAGATATACTTTGCAAAATTTTATGGAAAAAGAAGCAGGTCTGGTTATTACCACATGAAGCAGCCATTCAAGCGGAGAAAATTATATATACAGAGAGGTATATTATATAGTGATAAAAAGGAATAAAACTCAGAAGAGATCCTCAAAATGCATGAAACAAGGAAATAGACATAATTATACTTGGTAATTTGAATAACTCCCATCAATTAATATAATTACTAGGTATTAAGTTTATAGAACTGAACAATACAGTTAATCCACAAGTTTCAACTGATATATATGAAATACTACTTCCAACCACAACAGAATATAATTTTATGAGACAGAAACTCAGTACATAGTGTAGAGTGGCCTTGAACTCATGATGCTCTTGTCTAAGCTTTATCATTGTAGGAATTGTAGACATATCTAAACTTATATTTTACTACTCTTATAATATTTACCAAGATAAATCACACTCTAGGCCATAAAAGAAACCTCAAATTTCATAGAGTTTGAATAATAATGAATATAGTCTATGATCATGATACAATTAAACTAGAAATTAGTATCAAAAATACAGGGAACTCTACAAATACTTAGAAAAATGGATAGCATGCCTCAAAATAATCTTTGAATCTAGGAGGATATATCAAAGGAAGTTTGAAAAACTACATAGAACTGGATGTAGTGAACATATCCACTAAAAGGAATCTCTAAGACCAGATGAAGTCACTGGAGAACTCTGCTAAATAGAAGAATTAAAACACATGTTCTGGCTTATTTTATGGGTCTAATGTCACCCTGATACTAAAATGAGATAAAAGAGTACAAAAAGTAGGAAACTAATGACCAAAATCTCTCATCAAATATAAAAAATTCTGAGCAAGATATTACCAAATCAGATTCTACAATGTAAAAAATAATTATACTCCATAACAAAATGGGATTCATGCCAGGCATTATGCAAGACTGGTTCAACATTTGGAAGTTAATAAATTTAGTTCCACATATCAAAAAGCTAGTGAGGTGGCTCAGCAGGTAGAGGTGCTGCTGCACAAGCCTGGCAGCCTGAGTCCAAGCCCGGAAGCCCACATTGAAGAAGGAGAGAACTGACTTTGCAAGGTTGTTCTCTGGCCTCCACACCTGTGCTGTGCCCACGCACATGCCTAAGCAAACATCATGCACACACACAATAATGACAATAATAAATGATTTTTAATTTTTAAAAACCAAATGAAAAACTATATGATCGTACCAGTTGATACTGAAAAAGCATTTGATGGACTCAAATACACACTCGTGATGCATACCTTTAGCAAACCAGAAATGAAATTTCCCCAAATAAATCAAAAGCATCTACAAAAGCAAAAAAGTATAGCTAGCATTACGCTTTAGGAAAAAATGTTGACTGTTTTCTCCAAAAACTGGAACAAAGCGGACATAATTGTTTTCTCTGTTCTTGATATGTTACGGTAAATGCTAGTCCCTGCCCTAAAACGAAAAAGAAATAAAAGGCATAGCAATTTTTTTTTATAATTTGCATTGAATTTTTGTGTATCTCACACACAAAATCTTTACCCCCACCCCTCATCCTACCCCTTTGGCACCCTCCCACAGCCCCCCCCACTGGAGTTCATACACCATCATTTGTATTAAAGCCCACTATGCAAAGTTAGTGTCCAGAGATGTCCCTCAGTGCAAGTTCATCCACCAGAGTTTAATCAGCTTATCTAGAGTCTCTTCAAGAACAGCTCTTCCTCACCCAACAGTAATCAGCTGCCAATAATTCTTCGACTAAGTCTGGGGTCATTTCCACAGTTCTGTGCTGGGTTTTTGTCTGTCTAAGTTTGGCTGGGTCTTGTGCATGCTGACACCATTGCTGTAACCCTGCATGAGAAGGGTCCTTGGCACCTGTAGGACCTCCTTGTCCTACTTAGCCGTGTACTTCCTCCCTGGCTCTTACAATCTTTCGGTCCCCTCTTCTGCAATGGTCCCTTAGCCCTGGGTGGATTGGCTTCACTATAGAAGAACTGTATAAGGACCCACACTCTGCCGACTCTTATTCTCTGCATTTTGGCCATTTGTGTCCTTTTGTGTTCCTGGCCCTCTGTTGCATGAGCGAGCTTCATTGATAAGAACTGAAAGATGCATTAGTGTTCTCTTCATCCTTTGTTCTGTGTTCCGTGAGTGTTAGGTATAGAGGTTGCATCCTAGATGTGCCATTTAGACTTGGGCAGTTCACACAGAATCTCTGTGTGTGACTGGTGGTGTAACACTGTAATAATCTCTGTCTGTTGAAAAAAAGAAGTTTCTTTGATGGGTGGTGACTGGGATACTTGTCTATAAATTTAAGAATCCATATTTTGCACATAGTAAGAAATTACATTTGTCTAGGGACATGAGAGCCTTTGGTTTTCTCTAAGATCTATGACCTCTCCAGCTATGTGTATTTGGCTAGGTTTACAGTACTACACCTGAGTTTCCTCCCATTCAGTGGGCTTTAAGTCTAATTGGGTAGCTGTTGATTACCCCCAAAATAAAACTGCACCAATGTCATTTGCTGTACTGGTCACTGATGTGATTTTTAGGACTTGATGCTAGGGTTGGACCATCGATTGATGTTCTCCCTTACCAGCTTGCATAGTGCTCTCCAAAGCTATGAGAGCTGGCCTTCAGGGGAGGTGGCTTCCAGGTCAGTTCCAGCTCCATTGCTCCAAATCCTGTATCCAAAGTATGTCCTGTCTTCAGCAATAGGGTCTTAACATCAAGTTCTGGGAGTCAATCAAGGACCATGGCAATAGCCTGTGTAATTTTGGGAGTCTCTTGAACTATGCTAGCCAACAACTCAGGAAAGTTTCTCCTGTCTGGCACTGTTTCTTGCTCTGTAGTCTTCAGCTATACTCATGGACTCACATGGGGATATTGTATGTGGAATTTTTCAGTAGGTTTTTGGACTAATATGATTCCCTCTGGTTTGTTATGCTAGCTAGGCACTATTTATGTCTCCTCTTTCTCTCCATCTTATCCTCTCTCCCCACCCTTCCCATTTAAAGTGTCCCCATTTTCCCCATTTCTCCCTTGATAATTCTTGTATGCTATTGTCCTGTCTCTTTTGAGCTCCTTCTTTCCCTTTATTCCCATAGTTATTTATATAGCCCTCCTTCTCCCCCTACCCTTTAACTACCCCCTCACTTTTTACACATTTCTTCCTTAGTGATGCCTGTCTCCTACTATTCTTCTCTCTCAGGTTCCTTCTTTTCCTTTACCTCCCTGGTTTCCTTCCAATTTCCTGGTTCTTGCGGTTACATCAGGATATGCACTCACTTATAAGGATTTGGTGCTAGGATCCACAAATGAAGGAGAACAAATATCTTTTGTTTTTCTTAGTCTGTGGTACTTCACTTAGTATAACAGTTTCTAGATCCATCCATTTACCTGCAAATTTCATAGCTTCTTATTTCTTTACTGCTGAATAGAACTCCATTGTGTAGATGAAATGTACCACATTTTCATTATCCACTCATCAGTTGAGGGACATTTAGGTTGCTTCCATCACTTAGCTATTGTGAAAAAAAAGCAGCAACAAACATGGTTGTACATGTATCTCTGCACTAGAATGAGTCCTTTGGGTATTTGCCAAGTATTGGTATAGCCGGGTCATGTGGTAGGTACATTTTTAGTTTTATAAGAGTTCTCCACACTGTTTTCCATAGTGGTTGCACGAGTTTGCAATCCCACCAGCAGTGAATGAGCATTCCCCTTTCTCCACATCCTCACCAGCATTTGGTATCATTTGTTATTTTGTTCTTAGCCAATCTGACTGGAGTAAGGTGAAATCTTAGGTGGTTTTAATTTGCATTTCTCTACTTACTAAGGATGTTGAACACTTTTTAAGATGTTTCTTAGCCATCTTTATTTCTTCCTTTGAGAACTCTCTGTTTAGATCTTTAGCCCATCTTTTAATTGGGTCATTTGCTTTCTTGCTTGTTTTTTGAGTTCTTTGTATATTTGGGATGTTAAACCTTTTTCAGATTTGTCATTGGTGAAGATTTTTCCCACTCTGTTGGTTTTTTCTTGACTTTCTGAATTGTTTCCTTTCCTGCACAGAAGCTTTTTAGTTTAATGAGGTCCCACTTGTTGATTCTTGACTTTAATTCCTGAGCAATTGATGTCCGGTTTAGAAAGTCCTTTCTTATACCTATATCTTGTAGATTACTTCCAATGTTTTCTTCTAATAGTTTCAGAGTTTCCAGCTTCACCTTGAGGTCTTTGATCCATTTGGACTTGACTTTTGTGCAAGGTGAAAAGATCTAGTTTTATTCTTCTACAAGTGGAGATCCAGTTTTGCCAGAACCATTTGTTGAAGATGCTGTCTTTCCTCTATTGTGTGTTCTTGGCACCTTTGTCAAATATCAGGTGGCTGAAATTGTGTGTACTCAGGTTTGGGTCTTCAGTGATGTGCCATTGATCTATGTGTCTATTTTTGTGCCAGTACCATGATGTTTTTATGACTATAGCTCTGTAGTATACTTTGAAATTTGGTGTAGTAATCCCCCAGCGTTGCTCTTTGTGCTCAGGATTGCTTTGACTGTCCAAGGTCTTTTGTGCTTCCATATGAATTTTAGGATGGTTTATTCTAATTCTGTGAAGTATGTCGTGGGGATTTTTATTCAGATTGCATTGAATCTATATATTGCTTTTGGTAGGATGGTCATTTTCACAATATTAATTCTTCCAATCCATGAGCATGGGAGGTCCTTCCATCTTCTGATGTCTTCCTCAATTTCTTTCTTTAAAGAGTTAAAATTTTCATTGTAGAGGTCTTTAATGTCTTTGGTCAGGTTTATTCCAAGATATTTTTTAGGCTATTGTGAATGGGAATGTTTCCCTCTACTCTTTCTCCAATAGTTTATTGGTATCTAGAAAGGCTACTGATTTTTGTAGATTAATTTTGTAACCTGCCACTTTACTGAAAGTATTAATCAGTTCTAGGAGTTTTCTGGTGGGATTTTTTGGGATCCCTTAGCTATAGTATCATATTATATGCAAAAAGGGATAATTTGACCTCTTCTTTTCCGATTAGTACTCCTTTAATTTCCTTCTCTTGTCTTATTGCTCTAGCAAGAGTTGGAGTGGAGATAGTGGACATCCTATTTGGTGTTTTATATACTTCTTCTATTTGTATGGGGATGTTTTCCTTAATTTGGGGAAATTCTCTTCTATGATCCTTTTTAAGATCTGGTCAATACCATTAACCTGAAATTCTTCTTCCTCTATGCCTATGATATGTATATTTGATCTTTTCATGGTGTCCCACATCTCCTCCATATTCCATTCCTGTGTTTATTTTAAATTTTTCATGATCTTTGCTTGAGTTGTCCAATTCTTCAACTTTATCCTCCAATGTTGATATTCTGTTTTCCATTTCATTCGTTGTAGCAGTGAGACTTTCTCCTGCTGTTTCAAATTGGCTTATTCATTTCCTTCTTCATTTCAACCTGAGTTTTCTTCAATGTTTCTATCTCTTTGGTGAATTCAGTCAGAAGTTTATCCTATCTTCTTTTAGTTCTTTGTTTGTGTGTTCTTTAAATTTGTTGAATTCCTTGATCATGTTTATGATTATTCTTTTAAATTCTGTGTCCTGGATTATCTCTAGGGTGTTCTCCTTGTAGAACTCTTCTACAGGGTTGGTGGTTTGGTGTGAACATGGTGTTTTGGTTTTCCCTGTTATTTTTCTGTTGTGATTTTTGCATGTGGATTTCTTTTGTTGTTTGTCATGAAATTCAAGCCCTCTTTTGTTGCGTTGACGTTTGCTTCTGTTTGTATTATTGGTATGCCTTGGTTGTTTGTTATTGGGTGTGTAAGGCTCGTTGGTCTAGGTTTGAGGTTCTCTAACATTTTATTTTGGAGGGAACTAATGGCTTCAGATCAGCTACTCGGGAGCTCCCACTGAGCTCCAAGTCAGGCTCCAGTCAGGCATACTAAGGCTTCCTTCTAATGTTTGGACCCCTACTAGCAGGTACTCACAGCACAATTTGGAAAGTTGGCTAAGGAGAGGCCTGGTTTTGGCACTCTTGGACTGTGTGCTGTGTTTTCAGCACCTACACCAGGCAGAGGCTAGATCAGGCGGTCTGCTGAGTTTTCAGTCCCTATACCAGGTGGAGGCCAGATCAGGCACTCTCAGGCTGTCTGCAGAGTTCTCTCAGCATAGTAATTTTTCAAAAAGGAATAGAGCTTATATGAGACTTATCCATCCTGTCACCATTGTTGAATTCATATGAGTAATTGACCAGCTGTCTGAAAACTTCTCTGGCTCTTACAATCTTTCCACCTCTTCTCCCCAAATAAGCTCAAGCTAGACAAAATTCCAGCATAGACTTGGGAAAGTGGGTAAGAAAAGTCAACCCTACCTGAAGAACTATTGGCAACTGATGGCTGCTCAGAAGGGAAGATTCAGTCTTGTCTAAGAATGAGACTCTTAGTAGGTTGAATGGGCTCCAGTGGATGAACCCACACCAAGATTCTGTAGGCCTTTGTGTGTGTATGTGTGTGTGCATGTGTGTGTCTGTCTGTGTGTTCATACATATATATTCATATATTTCTATTTATATACATTTTGTATATTAGAGTACAAAAATTTGGTGGGAGGTTAGTAAGGGGTGCAAATATGGGAGAAGATCAAAATATGATCAAAATATATAAAATTTGAAAAATTCAATTAAAATTAATAAAAGAATAGATAACAGCAAAAAAAGGAATAGAGGTGGTATGCTTCTAACTGAGCAGAAAAGGAAGTAAAAGAACCTCTAGAATTAATGAGTTCAGCAGAATTGCAGAATATAAAATAGAAACACAAAACTACATTGAATTTCTATATGCACTTGTCATATTTGAAGTTTTTTGTAGAAAGCTATGGTTGAATCAAGGATTTTGGGTTGTTTGAGCTCTTGTTTTGGTTTTGATTTTTGAGAAAGGGGCTTCCTGTGTAGCCCCAGCTAACCTCAACCCCAGGATGTAGCACAGACTAGCCTCAAACTCACAGTCCTCCTGCTTCAGCCCCCCAAGTACTGGTATTATAACCCTCTACTACATGCCTAACATGAGTCATTTATATTTAGACAACTTACATAAGGTAATTATTGATATATTATAGCTTAAATGTACCAACTTTTTTATTTTCTGTTCATTCTGATTTTATTCCTTTGTTTTCTTTTTCTGCTTTTCCATGCATTAAACATGTTTTTAGATTCTATTTCAGTGGCACATATGAGTGTGTCTCTTTGTC
>NW_008347808.1:5846772-5865422 GCF_000622305.1 Nannospalax galili
CTATGAACACAGTTATTATAGAGGTATATAAATAGCATATATGTGTGTTATATAATATATAATATTGTAATTTATTAGTCTAGTAGAATCATCATTTTACTAGTTTGTATAAATATAGAAACCATTCCTCTCTAAGTCCATTTACTTTACCCCTCTTTGTTTATAATGGTCATAAGTCCTTCTACATATGTTAGGGTGACATGATACAGTGCTCTAACTCTGATTCTTTGTTCCATTTCTCTAGTATAATCCAGAAAATAAGAGTGAAAAGAACATGTATTGAATATACCTGAGGTTTTGCTCTTTTCCCCCAATAATTTCCATAGTTTTACCCTTTTGTGTGTGCATGTATATGTGTATACTTTCTTCCTTTCTGGTGGTGCAGGATTCCTTCTTTATTGCGCCATTCTTCTTTTTTAAAAGATTCAGAGTTTTTCTGGGCATGGTGGCACACACCTTTAGTCCTAGCACTCAGGAGGTAGAGGCAGGTGAATCTCTGTGAGTTCGAGGCCAGCCTGGGCTACATAGCGAGTTCCAGGCCAGCCTGGGCTACATAGCGAGTTCCAGGCCACCTTTAGTCCTAGCACTCAGGAGGTAGAGGCAGGTGAATCTCTGTGAGTTTGAGGCCAGCCTGGGCTACATAGTGAGTTCCAGACCCTATCTCAAAAAAAAAGAAAAGATTCAGAGTTTGTCAGTTCTTTTCTTCAGCATTTAAAAACTTATGTGCTGCTTCCTTACATCCTTGCTAGTTTCTCGTGTTAAATGCACTACCGTCTGAGTTGCTTTTCCTCTATAGGTAAGGCTTCATTTTTCGCTGACTGTATTCAAGGCTTTTAACTTATGTTTAATTTTCAGAAATTTAAATATTATATGAATGCTGTTTACCCCATCAGCTATGTTCTTCTATTTCTCTATTCTTGATTTCTAATTCTTCAGTTTGGTTCTTACTTATATCTTCAAATTTCTTTGTGAGACTATTTTCATTTGTTTCAAGTGTGCTCATAATCATTATGGAAGCATCTTAGGATGGCTCCTTTACAAATATGTGTCGTATGGTCCTATAATCTCTGTGATCTCACCGGTATCTTCTATTTTTATCTATTTGCCACTTTAAGATAGTCATGGTACTTGGTGTATGTAATGTATGATTTATTTGAAACTTGGACAGTTGACATTTTATTTTAAAGGTCTAGATTTTATTTAAGAATTGCTTGTCTTAGTTGCCTTTTTATGACACAATTCCAGTAGGAGAAGAGAGAGTTGCCATGTCATTGCTTCCAGGTAGAGGTAAAAGCACAGGTGCCGTCCTTGGTCTTCTTTGACATCTGAGGGCTTCTTATTATGACTTGGTAAGATTGGAAGTTCCAGCCACCTGCAACTAGCTACCAATCATTTGACTGGCATCTAGCGACCTGCAGGGGGCAAGGATGGTTTTACACATATACACACATGATTACCATTTTATTATTTTATGACATATTTTTGTTTTCTTTTTACGATAGGATTTTTGATGCAGGACTTCTGTTTATTTGTTTGCCACATACAATTTTACATAAAAAGATAACCAAGCTGTATATAGAGTATGGGCATACTTAGGTGCAAGAGAAGTTACTGAACTTTTTAAACTGGTATTGTAACATCGCACCAATGTTTTGCACTAATTTTGTAAACTTGCAGTGCAGTATGTGTTACTTTTCTGAGGCAAACCAAAGGTATAATTTTCAGAGTTATTGCTGCCTTCTTCAGCAGCATTTAATGGACTATATTTTATATATTTGTGATAGATAAGAATAAACCAGATTGCAGTTTTCTGTTTTTTTGAAAAATAAATCGTAAACCATGTACCATGTTTCTAGGCAAGATTGTGTAGGATAAGTTAAACTTAATTGCATTCTATTAAACAATATGAGTGCATTCCTTATGCACAGTTAGGTTGAAATAAAGTTCTAAAAATAACAGAAAAGGGCGTTCCAGAAATTCCCGTCACTCATGAGGCAAGGGAAAATGGCAGAGGAGCCACTGAACCCAGAGTTGAGCTTTCACTTTCCTTTGCTCCGTACTTTTTTTTTTTTTTGCCTTTCTTATTGATTTATTTCTTGTGACTTCCATACTATATACTTTGATCATTTTAGATCCACTCCCATATCTGCGACCCCTTTTCTAACCACACTACTCTAACACACATACAAACACACACACACACACACACACAGTAAGTTAACGCCCAACCAGGCCCCTGCAGCAATTCTAACGGAACCAGAGAGGGAGCAGAGAAAGAAGAGAGAGAGAGAGAGAGAGAGAGAGAGAGAGAGATGATAGACAGACAGTCAAGTTTGTCTTCCCAAATGCCCTTCAGTGTGGGTTCATCCACTGGAGGCTGGTCAACCTACTAAGAGTCTCACTCCTTTAAATGAGACTGAATTTCCCCTTCCCAGAAGTCATCAGTTGTCAGTATTTCCTCAAATAGAGTTGGGGTTTCTTACACACTTCCCCAAGTCTATATTGGGATTTTGTCTGGCTTGAGTTTACATGGGATTTGTGCACGCTGTCAGCTTGCTGTGAGTTCATCTGAGTAACCAACCAGCTGCCTGAAAAACTCTGTATCCTTGTGGCCATCCACCACTTCTGGCTCTTACAATCTTTCTGCCCCTCTTCTTCAGTGATCCTTGTACCTTAGGAGGCAGAAGTTTGATATAGGTGTCCTATTCAGGGATAAGCAGTCTGCACCCTCTTATTCTCTGCACATTGGGCAGTTGTGGTCCTCTGTGTTAATTACTCTCTGCTATAAGAAAGCTTCTCTGCTGAGAATTGAGAGATGCTTTAATCAATGGGTATAACAATAAGTCATTAGAAATCAGTTTAATATTATATCTATTTAGCAGAATAGTTGTATTAGGCTTTCTCCCATGGCTTGTGGGTTGTCTAGCCTCAGGCTTCTAAGCTTGATGCCAGTGTCAGGTATGGGCTCCATCCTATGAAACAGATCATAAATCCAATTAGAAAGTAGTTGGTTACTTCTGTAATAGTCTCAGCACTATTGCACAAGTAGGTATCTTCCAAGGCAGTTGTTGTGGCTCACAGGATTCACAACTGGCTAAGGTTCATGCTAAATTTTCTCTTCAGGTTGCTTACATAGCACCTTCCAGCACTATGAAAGCTAGGCAGTAGGCTTTGAAGTCAGCATAAGATTTATTTCTCCTTATTTGTTCTACAGTTCATGTATGTAGTGTCTTCAGCAATAGGATCTTACCATCAGGTTCTGGTGGATAACCAAGAGCAGGGGCAATGGCCAGCATTGTTTGAGCATCTATGGGATGCATGGTCAACAAATTAAAAAGAGGGAGTCCATTCCTGGCATTGGGCTTTTATGTTGCTAGCCTATGGTGTCTAGTAAGGGCAGTGTCCCCTGTTATAAAGTAACTCATTTTAATCTCTTTTTATGATGTATGTGTATATACTTTAAGTAGCTTGTAGAGTGGTAGGCTGCCATATGGCTTTTTCTAAAGGCCTTTAGTATTAGTTATCTGTTCTGCCCTACCCTCTTGTTTTCCACCCCGTTTAACACCCTCCCCTTCCCCTCTTTATATCAATGCACTCTATCTCCCCTCCCAGCGAGCCCCCCCAACACCCATAGCTATTTATTAGTTTTGACTTCTCTGGGTTTTGAACACTGAAACATGCATATCTAAGATTTCAAAGTTAGAACATCTGTTTTCCTGGGTCTACATTACCTCACTCAGGATGATTGTTTCAAGTTCTATCCATTTCCTTGTAAATTTTTTCAGGTTTCTTAAAGAGCTGAATATTATTTTATTATGTATATTTTCCACATTGTCATTATTCATTCAACAGTTAATGGACATTTGGGTTGTTTCCAATTCCTGGATATTATGCAAAGGGCAGTAATGAAAATGGATGACCAGGTATTTCTATAGGAGGGTATAGTCTTTGGGGTATATGCCCAAGAGTGGTATGGCTGGATCAAATGGTAGATTAATTTTGAGGTTTTTGAGTGATCTCCATACTGGTTTCTATAGTGGCTGCACCAGTTTGCACTGCCATTAGCAATAGATAAGAGTTCCCCTTTCCCTACATCCTTGTAAGCATTTGTCATTTTGTTTTTTATATCTTAGTCACTCTGACTGAGGTAAGATGTTGAACATTTTTTAAAGTATCTCTCAGCCATTGTGTTTCATCTTTAGAGAACTCCCTGAACATCTCCTTTGCACAACTGTATACTAAGGGACTCGGGTAATTTATATTTTCTCTTATAGCACTTTTTGAGTGTAACGTATCAGTCTGGTCTACTTTTGTAGGACAGTTTAGTTTTCTGAGTCTCTGAGTGCTACTCTCCTGTATTACTGCTCTGGATCTACTTGAGTTTCTACTTTAAAAGTAGTAGTCTACTGACTACCCATAAAGTCAGCAGTGCTATTCATGAGTCACTCAGTCCACTCCTAGGTAGAAGGTCAGGAATGCCTTCAGGACAGAGGATAATTTTTTGAGACAAGGTTTCATGTATTCCAGGCTAGCCTCAAATTTCTCAATCCCAAATACAAATAAATGAATAAATAAGACTTGGTTCACACAATAGAAATGACAGAGTTCAAACTCAGTTCTATTTGATTCTAATGAGCTTTTTCCCTTTTCATATATTTTACCAGTTACTATTGTCATTGCTATGACAAAATACCTGACAAGAATCGACTCACTAGAGGAAGAATTTATTTCAGCTTACAATTTGAGAGGATATAGTCCATCATGGTGGGAAAGTCATGGAGGCAAGAACTTGAGGTGCATGATCACATCGCATCCATAGTCAGGAAGCAAAGACAGATGAATTTTTTATTCAGTCCAGGACTCTAGCCCACAGAATGTTGCCACCCACAATTAAGGTTGGTATTCCCACCTCAATCTAGATAATCCTCCACAGGCATGCCCTAACCTAACCTAGATAATTCCTCACAGGTGTACCAGGAGGCTTGCCTTCTAGTTGATTCCAGATCCTGTCAAGTTGACAGTCAATACTAGCCATTACAACTTTCTTCAAGAGAAAAATGGTATCTCTGGACTGATGAAGATAAGACTGCACATTAGGAATAGAGTGTATGTGGTCAGTAGTAGTGTGCCTTGCATGACCAAGTCCAGATAACTGCTTCGCATGTCTATGTACTTGATTGGTGCAAAATATCAGCCTAAGATGAGCTCCTGGTTACTCTTCCATCCCCTCCTCATTTATTTCTATCTCTGCCCCATACTTCTAAAAATCGGAATATATATTTTAGTTGCCACAGGGCCTCCTGCCAAGCTATAGGTATAAAGGGGGAGAACAAATAAATAAGTTGTGGTTAAGGGAGGGTTGAATCACTCATTCTTGTTAGAATTTTTGTACAAGAATAGATTCCATATATTAGAGGCAGCAAATGCAATGTTGATGTGATAGCAGCTTTTGCATGATTTTATCACATTACCATAATTGGACTTTGATTTCTTATTGAGAAATCATTTTCCTCCTCTGGAATGCCCTGATCTCCAAGATTGTTAAGAGTTATAGTAAATAGCAAAACCAAGAGATTTTCCCTGAATCTTAACCCTGAAGTTCAGATTTTTCTCTGTAGATTAGGCAGTAACACAAAGTTAACGTTGGAATTAAATAAAATTGTATTTATAAATTCACTTTGTAAAATGATGCATACTATTACTGCATATCTGCTCTTTGTTATCATTAATGTTCTTGTCATAGCTCTGTCACTAGTACCCTGCCAGATGACCCTGATGCAACAACCCTAATACCCTCAGTTTCATAAAAAATCACCTAAGATTTGCTTTACAAATACAGATTTCCTGACTCCGTCCTCAGATTTTATGTAATAGCTCTGAGATGAGGCCCAGAAATCTGTATTCTTTTAAATTCTCACCAAATAATTGTTTAAACATAAGCTATAGGGAAGATGCACTTTGTCTTGGACACTTAACCCATATATACAAGAGGAGAAATTTATTGACCCTGAGTGGGATTCAGGGTTAAAGCAATTTACATTAAGAGGTTGCAAACCAGCCTTCTCCAGTGTTCCAAATTCCTACCCTTCCTTGGTCATATGGGACCTAGCCAGATGATCTCTCTAACATTTTCCTCCCACTTCTGTGATTCCAGCTGCATCGTGAGAGCTTAGACGCAAAGACTGGTAAATGAAACCAGCAATTATTGCCTTTAAAAATTCTAGTGATTTTAAGAGATTTCTTTGAAAAGTCTTAGTCAATAGGAACAGAAGACTATGAATAACACCAAAATATTTAGCTGTCTATTGAAACTTCTTTACAGTATCATGTAAAATGGGAACAGATGCAACTAGACTAGAGCTTGGTTAGTAGGTAACAGATTTATGGACTTGCTCATTTTAAAAATTAAGGTTATAAACAACACATGTCAAAATCCTATAAAACTTCTCTGGAAACCATCTTCTTGGAAAGCCAAAATCCCTGCTAATGTTCTGAATTTGCTTTCAGAACTGAAAGATGACATTGTATACATCTGCAGCACTGCTTGAACAATGCCTCCTTGAAACAGAACTAACTCTGTGTGGGTGTGCATTCAGTAGCTACCCCAAAGTTTCAAGCACCTGGTGTCTTCCCAGAATGTAATCCATCCAATCCCTTGAGAGAAGACAGCATCTCTATTTACAAATACAGGTGGTGTTGCTATGAGTTACAGTTTTCTGGAAGTTTTCCTACATAGCTCATGATTTTAAGGCAAAAGGAAGTCATATGAGAGTGAAATCATCAGATCTTCAGTCTATCCTGATGCCTAGAGACTTGCAAGGAATCTCAGTTGGCTTCTTTTCCTTTTACTGTCACATATGCAAGTCTCCTGTTGAATCTCTCTGGTCCACTGTTCCTTCTAATGAAGTCATGTTCTGTGCTTAGGGAAGTAATATCCTCAGAAGCAGATGTCTCCCATAAAGCATGACCTCATTCCTTGGAATGGGAAAAGCCCGCAGTAGACTGTTGGGGTAATATAGGGAAGGGCTTTGTTTAAAAATAGTTTTCCTAAATAATGTGTTCAACTTCTTTTATACATTTCTATGAAAAGGCAAATCTAGTTTGCTGCTGGTTTTTGTTAACCTCACCCTTTACTTCCAGAAGGGGCAATCACTGAGCCAGAAAGTACAGAGTCCACGCAGAGCCCAGACGCTTCCACCCAGTTGCTTGTATAGATGGGTGAAACTTGGGATTTTCCAGATGCTAAATCTATGCTCTGTATCAGACCCCACTGAATCACAGTCTAGATTTCAACGAGCCTTTTCGTAATAGCCCTGGAGCTTAGAGGAAATAAACCAACATGTTCAAGGAAAGTTACTGACCCAGATGCTCCCAGCAAATTAGGCAAATGGGAGCATTGCTAGACAAGGAAAGGGAAGAGAAAGAGTGGCCAAATTAGGAAGATGCAGTTTGAAGTCAATCCAAAGTTGCTCAGGAGAATGAGCTTTACCAGACTATTCCTTATCCCTTACAAATGAAGATGGGTGGTAGTTCCCGAACACTGACTTCTCAAATTATTGAATATAAGTGAGATACAGGACATCAGCACTCCTGACACCTACATCCAGTACTTTTGGTTACAACCCACGTATTTTAGTGTGCTCCTCACTTCTGTTTGTCCATGCAGAAAATGAGTGCAGTAAGAGAAAAAAGTCCCAAAGAGCTAATTTACTAAAGATCTTTTCATTTCCACGAACATAATCATATGGATATAAGGTACTTATCTAAGTGTGATACCTGCAATTTGTAAATTAATCTCTACATTCCCATAAGATGTCTGTTTCAGTAAAAGCTATGCATTAAAAATGAAGACAGGCTAGTAATTCTATAAATATTAATTGATGGTGATAAATATTGAAAATACATTTCCTTTCCCAATTCCCATATTAGTCACCTTGGCCAGCAACCTTAGTCCCATTCCAATGAGCTATTTAAACTGCATCCCTACCATAATGCTTTTCCAGGGCAAACTTCCCAAGACTTTCTTTCTCCTTGAACCTATCCATACCCCCACTTCTTCCACACACTCATCATTCATCCCTCCTATTTCTGATACCTCTGGAAGTGATGACATTGGTGCCTGATACAAAAATCATGGAAAGGTGTTTTTAAAAGATAGTGACATTTTTTGTTTCTGTTGCTGTTGCTGTTGCTTTTGTTATTGGTGGTGGTGGTGGTAGTAGTGGTGGTGTGTGTATGTGTTTTAACTTACATGATCGACAGAACTGTTAGAAAAAAATAAAATAATAAAATTAAACTAAAATTATATACCATTTATTCCTCAAGAAAATGCTATGAACTAAGAACAGCAGAATTTTTATTTATTTTTAATTTCTTTATGGTACTAAGGATTAAACCCAGAGTCTTTTGCATAGCAGGCAAGTGTTCTATCATTGATCTACATCCCCAGGCCTATTTGTGTGTGAGTTATACGCATATGTTCATATGTATATGCACATGTATGTGCAGGTGTGTATACAGAGATCAGAGGTCAACATTAGGTATCTTCATCAATCACACTTCATCTTTTTTTTTTGATACTGGGCCTTTGCTGAACCTGGAACTCACCAATTTGGCTAGACTGGCAGACCAGAAAGCCACAAGAATCCTTCTGTCTCTGCTTTTGCAGTGCTGGGATTATGGGCACATGTTGCCATACCCAACTTTTTTACATGCATGATAAGGATCTAAACTCAAGTTCTCATCTTGCACAGAAAACACTTTATTGACTGAGCTATCTCCCTAGGTCTCCTCCATCCCTATTTTAAAATGATTATTGAACTTCTTGATCCTACTAGGGACATAAACTACCCACTGACATCCTAGAAAACAGGAGTTAGACCCAAATCAAGATATTATGGAACAAGGGGCTGGAGAGATGGCTCAATGGTTAAGAGCACTAGCAGCTCTTGCAGAGGACCCAAGTTTGGTTCCCAACACCCACATGGCAGTTAACAGTCATCCATAACTCCAGTCTCAGGGGATCCAACGCTCTCTTCTGGCCTCCAAGGACATTGCATGCATGGGTGCACTTAAATTCATGCAGACAGAACACTCATACACATAAAAATAAAAATACATTTAAAAAAATTTAAGATACTATGGAACCAAAAGCTCCCAGGTTCTATAAACTGTTAAAAAACATAAAAATGAAAGGATAGGGCTGGAGAGATGGCTCAGGGGTTAAGAGCACTGACTGTTCTTACAGGGGACCTGGGTTCAGTTCCCAGCAGATTACAAACCCTTTCAAAACAGCATCAAAGCTGAGCGTGGTGGTGCACATTTTTAATCCCAGCACTCAGGAGGCAGAGGCAGGTGAATCTCTGAGTTTGAGGCCAGCCTGGTGTGGTATACATAGGCCAGCTGGGGCTATAGGGAGACCCTGTCTCAGAAAAAAAAAAAAAAAAAAACCTACCAAAAAGAAAACTAAAGAGTCCTCACATAAAATGTCTTAAACTAGCAAATCAAACCCTGAGAATATTTAATGTATAAAGTGTCATGTCCAAATTGATTTTGTTCTAGGAATGTAAAGATGGGGTTCAATGATATGATCACCTCAGGTGCCAAAAAAGTACTTGATAAAAAATTTAACACCCTTTTGTGATAATTCTTAGTAATCCAGGAATAAAAGAACATCCTTTAATTAGATGAAGAATAATATGACATGCCAGGTTTGGTGGTACACACCTTTAATCACAGCACTTCGAAAGCAGAGGCAGATGGAGCTCTGTGAATTCAAACCTAGTCTTCATAGCAAGTTCCAGGCAAGCCCGTGCTTCATGGTGAGACCCTGCCTCAAAAAACTAGAGAAAGAGACAGAGAGAGAGACAGAGAGAATATATCTTCATATAATAAGCAACATAGCACTTAGAGACATTCTTGCTAAAGTTGGAATGTTTATTATAACTTGTGGTGCTCACCATTATTCCTGAACTTCTTACTAATACAACGCAATAAGAAATGGAAGAAAGAGGCATAAATATCTGGGAATTATATAAACACTCATTACTTAAGAGATGCCATTCTGTAGATAGTAAACCCCAGACTTATTGAAAAGATGTTATACCCAGAAATAGAAATTCCCAAGGTAGTGAGGCCATATTTGTCTATTTCTTGTAGTGCAAGTACAGTACCAGCAAATCTCCTGTTCAAATAACATTGAATATACTTGAAAAACGTAACTAGAAAACGTTTCTATAGGCAGTTAAACACCTCAAGGCCATTTCAGAATCTTGTGTGCCTTGAGATCATCACCCTGACCAGAAATTTATATTAGATAAAAATGGATGGTTATTTAAACTGTCTGCTTACTTTGGTAATTAAGTTGAATGAAGTTTATATGGTTATGAAATTTTCCACAGTGATGAACCTGTATTTATTGAGTGCCTAGAGAATATATTATACATGTTCATCATGTTATCTTGTGTAATTTTTATAACAAGGAAAGTGAGAATATCTACATTGTACAAATGTGGTTGTACTCACTTAGAGAGATGGATTTCCTCAATGTCATATAACACTTTGTAAGTAGTGGAGCGTCAACTTTAGTGCAATTCTGTTACTTCAAAAACCATGACTTTCCCACTATTGGCTTCCTTCTAAGTACACTGTCTTCCCTCCAGGTATTTCCTAGAACAAAATTTTGTTGAGTGAAATCCGTAGAGAATGGTCAGCATGTATCAAAACAGATCTGTATGGAAAATTTGGAGTGAAAATAGAGAAAGTGAAAATATAGAAGACAAGATAAACACCATGTTGAAGAATAACCTCATATGAAACCAAGATGATGTGCCTTCTTGGAAAAAAAAATGGATTGACTCTTTCTAAACCAAAGTATTGAGCAATACTTCCTTCCTAGTGCAATTACTAATTGAATGACTAGAGTACACTGACACTGAATACCAGAATTCCCCAGTTGATCTCATTATAAAAAGAATCCATTAAGTCTCAGGATAAGCCTCCTCTCTTATTGAAGCGAAATAACATGCAAAAGAACTAGTCATCTTGAACTGTTCTGGGTCCCAGTCTAGAGCCTATTGCATATATGGGGTTCTCAGAGTAACCCACTGTTTGTGGTTTGGCTGGCTCGCAGTTGTGGCTGTACTTGTCTTTAGTGAAGAGAACCAGAGGCCACTCACCAACCTTTGGGAAGGCTGTCAGAGTTACGTCTAGAAACAGCATATGATACTGGCCATTTGGGCTCCTTTTACCAGTTGATGGGTTTAACCTGCCCACAGGAAGATAGTGTAGTTTCGATGACTTACCTTATGTTCCAATAGTAGATTCTCTCTGATTCCTATGCTATATTGGACAAGAAGGAAATGTGGATGATGAATTGCCTTGTAACCTTTAATATGTTTAATGAATTAGCACATCTCAACTACTAAAGCAATCCATTTGATTCATGTGCATACAGTACAAAATAATTCTTTGAATCTGCTTAACAGTTTACACTTTCCCAATTTGTTTTTGTTTCTATTCTCTCATTGATCCCTGGAGCTGAAAACTTAATAGCTCTGATTTTGAACACAGTGAAAGGAGAATGGTGCTACCAAAAATAAAGCAGGTGGCACTCAGCATTTGACCTAGGTCAAGGTTCTCAACCTTAGCCAGATGCTAGAATCTTCCAAGAAGCTTTCAAATGAGTTTAATCTGAGTTCCAAGTGACAAGAGTGCATTCAAATCACAGTGTCACAGTTGTAGTCAGAGACATGGACAGTGATTTCAGGAGTATTATTCTCTGTAAGGGTTGAAGTCTTGGAACAAAGTATACTCATGAGAAAATGTATAGATAAGACTAACCTTTGATATTCATAGTGGTTAAGATTTCTATCTCTGTTAACCTAGCTTTTTGGAAAAGGTCACATGATTTCATAATGAGAAAAACATACATGACTAATCAGAGGCCTTTGTGGAAAGAACTGTGCATGTATCTAAGGAGATCAATGGGTATAATTTATTTAGACTTTCAAAAAGCCTCTAACTGAAGTTCTCTAGCAAAGCTTATTATGCTTGAAGTTATGTCACTGTGCACCATCAAATTAGAGGGGCCATCCTATGAAGAAAGCTTGAAGGCAGGCATAATGAGTAGGGATAAGTGTGCATCTTACTAGACTGAGACACATAAACAATAGTTTTGTAATCTGTTTCTGGTTTTACTAAACATTTTATATATGGGTTCAGTGAAAGACTCTGCAGTAAAGTCTTTAACAATACCCATTCAGAGCTCTATGTGACCCCTGACAAGTCACTTAGCCTCTTTTGTTTTATTTCCTCATCTATAAAATATTGGAATTGGACATAAAAGTCTCCACTAGAAATTCTATAGATTAGCTTAGCTCAGCTCCCCTCTCTGTGTCTACAATGAGAGCAATATATAATCAAGTTCTACACTTGATTAGAGCCATGTTAGAGAGTGATTATTTCAGGGTCAAGGACCAGAGAAAACATTTGTTATACAGAATTATTCACTATACAGAATTCATTGTAAGCAGATTGACAAATCACCATTTTTGCCAGCCATCTTCTAGAACATAAAAATAGCTGTGCTGTACAGGATCACCATTTATAATTGGATTTAACCTGTACCACAGATTTCTTTGACAATGAATTTATAAATCCCTTATATAGCACTTTGAAGTTGAGGGTCATAGAACTTTAAAGGAAAAGGTCATCTAGGCTACACCTATATTTGACAGAAGGAGAGAGAATTGTACATAGGTGAAGTGATTCTCCCAAGGACAGACAGCAAAAAAGCTCTATCTCTGGAAAATGAATTTAGCTCTCTTCTGCCTATATTTAGTTCCAAAACAAGGGCAAATATGGAGTCCTCAGGATAGACCTATTCTGAGTCTGTCTTGGCCACCCTTTCAGCTCGGTATGTGCTTTGATAAAGATAGGAATGATAAATGACTCTAGGATTATAGTTGCTGTTTATTGGATGCCTAGGCGCTGTGTTATATACTATGTATTGTCTCACCATTTCTTATGAGGCAGATATTATTGTTTCAATTTTTATAAGTAAAACTGATTCAGAGGGATAAAGTAACTTGCTTAAGATCATGCAGACATTGAATGTTACAGCTAGAATTCAAACCTAGTTCTGACATAACAAAACTCATGAACTTTCTACAACCCCAATATTTCCCAAAGTGTATAAGCCAGACCATCAATTCAATAAAGGACAGATATTTCTTGGAAAAGGTTCTTTGGCTAAATAAGTTTAGGAAATACTACATATTTATATTCTCTTTGTGGAGAGTCACATTTCCCACTAGTGTATTTATTGAAAGATCTGAAAAGTCTTCAATGGAAAAAAATCTATTTTTCCTTAATTGTGTGTTTCTTAAACTTTTTTAACAAGCCATTTTCCAAAGAACATCTGTTAATATCATACAGCATCTTCATAGTCTCTATAATGGAAGGTTTTTTAAAACCCTCAGAACTTGGAAGGTGGAGGCAGGATGATCAGGAGTTCAAGGCCAGCGTCAGCTTCATGAGATCCATTCTTCAATAAGCCTAAAGAAGGGGGGTGAGGGGATAATTGAGTCAGTAAAGTACTTGCCACACAAGCATGAGGTCCTGAATTTGGATCTACATCACCTACTGAGTGTGGTAGTACATAATTGTAATTCCAGCACTGGGGAGGTGGAAACAGGAAAATCCCAGAGGCTCACTGACTAGCCACCTTTGCCAAATCATCAAGCTCTATACCTCAGTTGATTACCTGTGTCAAAAAACAAAATGGGGCTGACAAGATGGTTCAACAGGTAACCACACTTACCATGAAGCCTGATGCCATGTATTCAATACATGGGACCCACATGGTGGAAGGAGACATTAAAAACATGCAAGTTGTCCTCTGACCTCCACACATGTGCTGTGGCACACACGTGCCAGTGTATACACTAAAGTCTCACACATACAAAGACACACAAACAATAAATAAATGTAATAAAAAGGAAAAAATAGCTTCTCAGGAATGACACCTGAGATTGACCTGTAGCCTCCACATGCACCGACACCCACATGTGCATTCACATTCAAACATACACACACACACATAAAAATTTAAAACTGCACTAAACTACACTACCTCTCAATTCATTTTCAGAAATTGTTGGCTAGGCCCAACTTTTTTAGGCCTAACAAGTTCAACCACTTGTGACCAAAGACATAATATTGCATAGTGCTTCCTTAGCAAGAGCACATGCTTGTCACTTTGGGAATATCTTTGATAAAGTGAAGAATCCTATGCTTATGGAACTTTAAGGCACTATTAAGCTTCTGAACTGTCAGCAGTTAGTGGGACTGTTTTACTATTGCTTTAACCACAGTAATATTTTTGAGTCTTTCCCAAACCAAGACAGAAGTGAGCCAGAAAAATTTCATAGCTGCTCATAACTTAAGTCATGTTTGTGGAGCCTGAAGCCCAGAGAAGGGCCCCTGATCTAAAGGGGTAGAGAGGAAATTCTTAGATGAAAAATGCAATCCTTCTCAAATCAGAAATACTTGAGATTGGGGTGGGATGAGGTAGGGTGGGATTAGCTTGCACAACCCTACCTTTTCCGGTCTTTCTCTCATACTCAAACCAGATGTTGGAATTGTAATCTGGGTTCTGAACATGGGCATTCCATGTGGTTCTCATTCAGAATTCTCACTCTTCTTTGAAGCTAATGGCTTCCCTCTTCTACAAATGTATTGAGCTTACCACACTTACTTGTGCATTTTCTGTTTATAATTTTAACGGCGTGAGATAAAATATTAAGCTCTTAAAATGCCAAGATTTGAATACACAGACTATGTTGATACTTGTTGTTTGTTTGTTTTGTTTTTCTGTTGCTGGGGATAGACCCTAGATTATGCATGCTAGGTAAGCACTCTTCCACTGAGCTATACACTCAATTCTCCCTTTTTAAATAATGCAAAGTACACCTCTGTCATGCAGCATTTGAGGAGGACAGAAGAGCGAATCAGATCCCCTGAAACTGCATTTATGGATGGTTGTTAGCCAACATGTGGGTGCTTGGAATCGAACTTGAGTCCTCTGAATGCATACACTGTATTTTGATCATATTCACCATCCCTGTGTTCTCCCCCTAACTTCTCCTAGATCCACCATCCACCCTCTGCCAACTTCGTGTCCTCTTTTTTATAACCTACTAAGTCAAATTTATGCTGCCCATAATTATGCATAGGTGTACATGGAACATGGTTTACCTACCAGAGGCCATGCCCCTGAAGTTGCCTTCTTTGGTTTTAATCAAGCATTTTATATGATTCCATTTTCTCTCCTCTATTATTATATCAGTTATGTTTTTTACAAAATATAGTGGTTATGAAATTATTCTGTAAAATAGAAAAACAAAGCCAGTATTACTCTAATACCAAAACCATATAAAGACACAGCCAAAAAGAAAATGATAGACCAATATGTCTGGTGAATATAAATGCAAAAGTTGTTAGCAAAATACACAAACCCAATATAGAAACATCAAAAAGATCATTCACCATGACCAAGTTGACTTTATTCCAGAGATGCATGGATAGGATCATTCAATATATGCAAATTGCTAAACACAACACATCATATAAATGGTCTCAAAGAAATCACATGATCATCCCAATAGATGCAAAATCCAACAATTCTTCATGATAAAAGCCCTGGAGAGAATAGGGATGGATGGAACATATCTCAATATAATAAAGGTTGTATAAGACAAACCTATATCAAATATCATGTTCAATTGAGAAGCATTTAAACTTGAAGCAAATCAGGAACAAAAGAAGGCTTTCCACCCTCTCCCCTCTTATTCGGTATACTACTTGAAGTCTTAGCTAGAGCAATAAGATAGGAGAAAGAAATAAAATGGTTACAATTAGGAAAAAAGAAGTCAAAGTATTACTATTCACAGATGATGTGATTCTGTACATAAGAGATCCTAAAAACTCCACCAGAAAACGCCTAGAGCTTATAAACACTTCTAGTAAAGTGACAGGATACAAAATTAACACACACAAATTAGTAGCCTTCCTATATACCAATGGCAAACATACTGATAAAGAAATCATGGAAGCAATCCCATTTACAGTAGACTCAAAAATACCTTTGAATAAAACCTAACCAAAGAAATAAAAGACCTCTACAATAAAAACATTAAAACTCTGAAGAAAGAAATCAAAGAAGATACTAGATGGGAAGACATCCCATGTTCATTGTTTGGAAGAATTATATTGTGAAAAATGTCCATGTTATCAAAAGCATGCTACACATCCAGTTCAATCTAAATCAAAGTTCCTATACTATTCATCACAAAAATAGAAAAAACAAACTTAGAATTCATGTGGAAACACAAAAGACCCTAAATAACCAAATCAATCTTAAGCCAAAAGAAAAATACTGGTGGTATTACCATGCTGCCTGGCTTCAAATTATATTATAAAACCATAATAATAAAAACAGTGTGGTACTAGCACAAAAGTAGGCATATGGATGAATGGAATAGATGACCCAGAAATAATTCCATGCAACTCTAGCTATCTAATTTTTCAAAAAGATGTCAAAAATACACACTGAAGAAAAGACAGCATCTTCAACAAAGGTGCTGATCAAGCTGGATATCTACATGTATAACAATTAAACTACATCTGTATCTCTCACTCTGCACAAAAATCAACCCCAAATGAATGAAGCACCTCAGTGTAACACCCAAAATTCCGAAAACATAAGCTGTACAGTACAAAACATAGGCATAGATATGGACTTCCTAAATAGGACCATGGTTGCTCAGAAAGTAAGGCCTATAGTTCATAAATGGGTCCTTTTGAAATTAAAATGCTTTTGTACAGCAAAGGAAATGGTTAATTGAATGAAGAGGAAGTGTCCAGAATGGGAGAAAACCTTTGCCAGCTATACATCTGATAGAGGATTAACACCTGGAATTTACAAAGAACTCAAAAAACTAAACATCAAGAAAATAAGGGGGCTAGAGAGATGGCTCAGCAGTTAAGAGCACTACCTGCTCTTGTAGAATATCCAGGTTCAGTTCCCAGCACCCACATGGTGGCTAACAACCATCCTTAACTCGATTTCAGGGGCCCCAACACCCTCTTCTAACCTCCGTGGACATTGCATGACACAGGTGCACTTACATACATTCAGGCAATACACTCATACACATAAGAAATAAAAATAATAAATAAAGTATTAAAAAGAAAACAAATACCCCAATAAAAAAATGGGAATATGCCATGTGTGTTGGCACATACCTTTAATCCCAGCAATTAGGAGGCAAAGGTGGGTAGATCGCTATGAGATAAAGGCCAGCCTGGTCTACATATTGAGTTCTAGGCCAGCTAGGGCTAAAAGGAGACCCTTATCTCAAAAAAATGGGGCTATGGATCCTCAAACAATACTGGCTATTCCCATTGCACTGGGTTATCCATCAGAACTTGATGTTAAGACTCTGTTGCTGAAGACACTATATATCTGCATTGCAGAGCAAACAAGGAGAAGCCTGGAGCTGTGGTCTCCTCCCGTGAACCTGGAGCTGTGTTCCCCTCCTGTGAGCCTGGAGTTGTGGTCCCCTCTTGTGAGCTGGAGCCATGGTCTTGTCCTAGGAGTTGAAGCAGTGTCACCACCCCTCCCCGCCATGAGCCAGAGTTGTGGTCCCCTCCTGTCAGCTGGAGCTGTCGTCCCCTCACATGAACCTGAAACTTTGGACCCCCTATCTTGACTCATGTCCACATTCATCTGGCAGAAGGCTGCCAGTGTAGGAGAGTAAAGCATTGCGGTCTTTCTGATGTTAGGCAGCAGTTTGCCTTCTAAGTAACAACATTCTCCACAGTCCCCTCCCCTGAGGACCCAGGTTGTACATGGCAGAGGTTTTGCCTCTTATGCTGGGGACAGGGGTCTGGTTGTGGGAGGATCAAGTCTCTGGAACAGACCTCCAACTTCCCCTGAGGCCCAGCTGTGGTCCTCACTCCACACGTGACCCTGGGTATTCAGGCCTTGATGTTGGACCTATCCCATTACCAGGCACCAAGAGGTTTTCCATTATTTTTCTATTACTCTTCTACAGCCCCAGTATGCCTTCACCCATGCCCTAATTGAACTTCTAGAGATAAAAATCACAGTCTAGGAAGATAAAAAAGGAAATAGAAAGTACTATAATAAATAAACTAATATAATTCTCAAAGTAAAAATATGTAATTATAACAGGATATAAATTCAAAATTCTATATGTCTACTAAAATTTTTGAATATTGTCACTGACAAATCTGTAGTACCAAGCTTCAACAATAATGTGAAAATTGTCAGTGTTCCTATAATGTAAGTAATCCATTTACTCCCTTTCCAAATGCTCCAAACAATACAAAGCCTTACAATATAACCATGTCACTATTTTTTCTTTTTCTTTTGGTCTTTTTAAGACAAGGTATCCCTATAGCCACAACTGGTCTGGAATTCACAGAGATCCGCTTGCCTCTGCCTCCCCAATGCTGGGATTAAAAACATATTTCTTAAAGAAAGCAATACTGATAAAATATTTTTTAAAAAAGAAGAAAGAAAGAAAGAAAGAAAGAAAGAAAGAAAGAGAAAGAAAGAAAGA
>NW_008347808.1:5865439-5865694 GCF_000622305.1 Nannospalax galili
AAGAAAGAAAGAAGGAGAAACCAAGCTATTACAGAATGTATAAACTCCAGTAGGGGGCACTATGGGAGGGTGCTGAAGGAGAAGGGGTTATGAAGATGATTTTATATATTAAATACACAAAAGTTCAATAATTTTTTTTCTTCTTTTTTTATTTTTCTTTTCTTTTTTTTTTACTCTTGAGGTCGTTAGAGGATTTGTTCCTCAGGGGTCCCATGGGGTTGGGAGGAGCCCCTGGCTCCTTTCTTTTACCATTTC
>NW_008347808.1:5871101-5897179 GCF_000622305.1 Nannospalax galili
GAAGGATCAGGAAGCAGTATTGGTTCCCCAGGTGTCAGGGGCCCCGAGACTAGGAATGGCGCAGGGCCCAAACTAGGAGTATAGAACGGCGAGGCGGGGGATGGAAGGGTGAATGTCGCTTAGGGAGTCCCGGCGCGGAGAGCTGCGCTATAGACTTACCCCAAGAGCAAATAAATCTTTTTTTAAAAAAAGAAATTGTCCAATAATTTTTTTTTATAAAGAAAAAACAAGGAGAAACCAAGGCTGTTACTGACCTCGAAATTTCATCTCTACTGGCTAGTTTTCATAGTACTAGAAGTTTCTGTGCATGTTACTGGCAGAGAAAGGTAATCACGAACTTACCCAGCTGTGAACCTGAAAGCTACAATAACAATTGCCTTGGAAAAATCTGCCCAGTGGTACAATAATGGCACAAATTTTCTAGGAGTAACCAACCACCTTCTAATTGAATTTAAGGCCTGCTTCACAAAGTGAAATTCATACCTGATACTGTTATTGGAGCCAGCCAAGAACTTGTGGCTAGACAAATCACAGGCCATAGGGGAGAATCTACTGTTATTCTGCTAAATAGACATAGTATTAAACTGACTCATAATGATTTACTGTTATACTCATAGGTTAGTGCATATTGCAACTTTTACCAGAGAACTTTCTTCTTATAGCAGATGGTGATTAACTCACACACAAGACTGTGGAGTGCTCAGCCCTAAATGGGACAAGTGTATCAAACCCTCCTCCCACGGCTCAGGGGTTATTGCAGAAGATTGGGGCAGAAAGATTGTAAGAGCCAGTGGTGGTAAATGAATACAAGGAAACTTGTCTGGACAGCACAGAGTAGTTGCAGTCATGACAGCATGAACAAGACCTGTGCAAACATAAGTTAGACAGGGGCCCAGCATGGATGGGGGAGGTGGGCAGGAAGCCCCACCCTAAGCTAGCTATGGCTACAAGGATACCTGGTCTCAAAAAACAAAAACAAACAAAAGGGACCATATTGGCGGCGGGGGTGGGGGGGGAGGTCTGAAGGAGGCAAATAGTATGAACTCACATGAAATGAAAGTAGAAAGGAAGAATACTGGGGAGGTAAGGCTTAAACAGGGAAGGGGTTTTGAGGGACAGAGGAGGAGAAGAGGTGGAGGTAGAGGGCTAACCAAAAGTAATGATGTAAGAAGAAACAAGATAGGGGGGTCCAAAGTTTCAGGCTCATGTGAGGGAACCACAGCTCCAGCTCACAGGAGGGGACCACAACTCCAGGCTCACAGGAGGGGAGCACAGCTCCAGGTTCACGGGAGGAGACCACAGTTCCAGCTTTACAAGAGGCAACCACAGCTCCTGTTCACAGGAGTGGACCACAGCTCTAACTCACAAGAGGGGACCATAGCTTCAGGTTCACAGGAGGGGACCACAGCTCCAGGTTCACAGAAGGGGACCACAACACTGACTCATGGGCAGATACAACTCCAATCTTCCACAAAGCTTTTATTCCTCAAATAACCAGCATAATTCCTGAGGTCCCCTTATTTAGTATTTTTCTATCCAATTTGTAAGTCCTGTGAGGATGGTGCTTTGTCACTATTTACTGTACTACCTTCCATCGGTATGCTCAGAAAGGTTGATTGGCGATGGCCTGATTTCCTCAGAATGTGATACAACAGCACTACCTCATAACTTGCTGAAATGTTCGAAAACATTGACCAGAGCTAGTACAGCTTGACTATGAGGACCAGGTAACTGCAACAGCTGTCATCCTACTGCTCTTGGCTATGAGGCTGGGATGACTAACTGGCCAGTTGGTAGAAGGACAGTGAGACTGGGCCTTTATTGTATAAATCCGTCCCTAAATAGCTTTCTTTTTTTGAGAACAAGGCCCTTCTCGGGTTGTGTTGGTGCCGCTTACTCAGTAGTAGCCATGCTTCCCTGTCAGAACCCCTGCACCGATTCTCAGGAATGCCTAAAGCTGTTTAAAACTATAAAGGAGCCAGGTGTACATGCCTGTGCCCCAGCACTCAGAGACTAAGGCCGGAAGTTTGCAGTTCAAGATCAACCTGAGCCAAACTGTCAAACCCTATCTCAAAAAACTAAACACATTTAAACAACAAAAAGACAAAGGACTAGGAGGAGTAAGCATGAGATAAAGGGGGATTTGAGAAGAGAAGGTCATGACCTTCAGTTGCTCAGCCCAACTCAAAATATCTTCTGCACACTGGTTCCTACTACTACATATTTCTTTGTGAGGGAAATCTAAAGAGTAGTTTTTAGGGGACTTGTGCAGCTCTAAGGCCATACTGGAAACCCTCCAGGTTAGAAACTCTATTAACTGCCTATGGAACCTATTCTTGTAGATAGAGATCATTCCAGACTTGTTGCAAGAATTAAATGAGATAATATACAGAAGCATGACTTGTAAACTATAGAATAATATAGGAATGCTCCTGATGACACTAACAACAGTTCAGTGTTGTGCAATATTGAGTTTGTGGGAGTTTGGAATGAATTTTAAATACCTGTATCTAAAGAAGTTTAGATCTATCTACAGAATAAAGAGAACTGAGCCCCTAGGAAGAACAGTGACTGAGACCTAAATTATGTATGTCTAGGAAGCGGTTGTCACCTAATGTCACCTAAATGTTAGGAATGTCTTGGGTTTTCTGAGTTCCCTCTATTGAATAAAATGATTTTCCTTAAAAGCAATTCCTGAGAAAATGCTTGTGATTTCACTGCTGATGAAACTGTTGACATTTCCTTTAAAGCATCTATTAAGTTATGGTAAATTGCAGTGGGAATGCATGTGGCCCCCACATGAGTGTATTATGGTTGCACTGTTTTAATAAATAACAAATTAAGGCACAATAAGGAAGTGACTAAAAAGTAAACTGCTGCTGCTATGCTTCTTCCATAAAAACACCCCTTTTTTCTTCTTTTTTACGATGTGAAACTTTATCAGAGCTTCACCTGAATGCATGACTCTGCCACTTGAGGACTTGCAGAATTAATGGAATGCCATCCTAAGGTTGTTGAGTTGCACATTTCTGGGCTTTCCATCTCTACAGAGGAGTACCCTTTCTTTCACTCCTGACTAAAGTGGGAAAATGTTTTTCTTTATGGAAAACTCTTGTTTTTTTTAATCCTTTAAATTTTATGTGTATAAGTGTTTGCCTGCATGTATGTAGGTGCACCATGTGCATGAAATGCTCATGGAGGCCAGAAGAGGGTGTGGGATCCCCTGAAACTGAATTTATGGACAGTTATAAGTTGCCACATGGGTGCTGGGAACCAAAACTGTGTCCTCTGTAAGAGGAGCCAGTTCTTTTAACCACTGAGCCATGTCTCCAGCCCCCTTCTTTATAATGTTTGTGCCCTCAAAATCAGCAAACAAATTGGAGGGGCTTGATAGTTGGGAGATACCTTGCCTAAAACCTGACCCTTGGCTGTGGAGCTCTCTTACATTTGCAGTGCCTTAAAGTTCCCTTTTAGTGACCTTCCAGAGAATAACCATTTTCTTTTAATTTCTACTGATTTAATTTTTTTCTTCTATTTCTAATAGGTCCTGTTAAAAACAAGAAAAAGGGTAAGTTGAGCTCCCAATTTTATTAAATTGCCATGTCGTATCTTTTTGTAAATTAGAAAAAAAATGAAAGAGGTAGGATTTTTGCATTAATTTCTTTCAACATTGAATGTCCATTACTTTATTCAATCACATGTGATTTATTTAAGTATTGTACTTCCTGAAGAGCAAGAATTAGTTCTTCAGTAATGAGCCATGAAAGATAGAATTGATTCTAGCAGTTGTTTTGATGCAGTTTTTTGTTGGTTTTGTGTTTGTCCCTAGTGTCCTCACCTGCCACTTCTCCCAGTACAGATTGAATCTAGGACTTTATAAATGTTAGGCAAAAGCTCTGCCATTAAGCTATGCCCCTAGTCCTTGTTTTGGTTCTTCTTTATTTCCTATTTGCATCTGTCTCTAGTTCTTATTTCTTTCTCTCCTTATTCTTTCCACTGCCCTTCTTCCCCTTTTCCCATCCTTTATCAGATAAGTGATCACATATGAATGAAAACCTGAGACAACTTATAGAAAAAAAGAGCATATTACCTATGGAAAGATATCAATACTTTGTTTCTTGGTCTGAAAACTGTCTTTATTCGATTTTCCAGATGATCAAAGAAGGTATTTCTTGCTTTGAGAATTCAATATAATTTTCTCTGTGATGCAAAAACTAGACTGTTATATTATTCTGGTCCTTTTGTGTTTTTAAAGTAGCTTCTAGTCGGAGAGCTCCATTGTGCAGCCTATGGTTTAGTGAGTCCATATTGCACTTAAGTTGGGACTGGCCCTCGGGCCCATAGAGTGCTTGGCCTGTGTAACTGAAGAGGAAAATTCCAAGAAGAAGGTTCTAAGGACTAGGCAAATGTAGTCAACTCCTTAGCACTAAAAAACAAAACAAAATGGTGAAACAAGTTTATGTACTTATTTACTTCTGGATTCTGACCGGAAAGGAATATAGAGATAATACAAAGACAAAAAGGTTTTATTCAAGTCCTTACTTATTTTTCTGTGAGTATGGTACTTGGAATTAAACTCTGGGCCTTACACTTGCTAGTCAAGTGCTTTATCATTGGGTATATCACCAACCCTCCTTTTACTTTCTTTTGAGACATGAGCTCACTAAGTTGTCCAGACTAGCCTTGAACTCAGCGATCTGCCTGCCTAGGCATCCCAAGTAGCTGGGATTATAGGTTTTAAAATTCTTGAAGAGAAGTGATTCTGTTAAGATTTATGGAGGTTTCTAGATCAGATTACCCATCCCAAACTAGGCCCAAATGACTAACTTCAGGAGCATCCTGCCATTCCACTGAGCACTAGGGTATTCTGCTACCATCATGTACCCTTATCCACATGTCAAACTTGTGTTTCTGTTCTTTAAAAAATCTGAAGAATGCCCTGGCCTTGTGAGGACATGAATTGAGCACAGTTAGAAAACAGTCAGAGAGCTGGAGTTAGTAACAAATCCTTTCTCTGGGTTTCTTGGGTGTTCACCACCAAGATACTCTGTCTTTTAAGAAAGTAAATTTGATTTTCAAGCATTTGTTTTTGTACTCTTGTCACATGCCTTCAAGATAGAAATTATAACTCGGGGGTTGGAGAGATGGCTCAGAAGTTAAGAGCACTGGCTGCTCCGGCAGAGAACCAGGTTCTAGTCCCAGTGCCCACATGGTGGCAAACAACCATCTGTAACTCCAGTTCCAAGGGATCCAACGCCCACTTCTGACCTCCTCAGGCATTGCACAACACAGGTGCACTTACACGCATGTAGGCAATACATTCATACATATAAAATAATAAAAATAAATAAAAATTTTCAGAAAAGAATTATAACTCAGATCATTGCCCAGCATCGCTACCTTGAGTATGGAACACTGTTGGGAAGAGAGTACATAAAGGCCTTAAACATTCACTTTGGTTAAAAGTGATTTAGAAGCCATTTAATGTGGATTTCCTTGGACACCGTAAATAGGCACATACTTGAAGAGGTAAATTGAATTGTTTGCTTAATTTTCACCCTTTAATGGAATTTTCCTACTCCCACAGCTCCCTCTCTCTACCCATTACCCCTAACCCTTTCACTCACTAGCTTTTGGTTGTTCTTTAAACATCTGGGACTTAGCTAAAAGGTTAGGGAAATGCCCCTCTGATGAAGTTTAGCTTTGAAATAATGTGCATATTCTTTTATCTAAGACTACACAAGGTAACTTTTTAAGTGTGAATATCTCTAAGCTTTTGTATCTTGAAGTGTTCTGTTAAAGTTAGGGAATCTAAAGAAGGAATTCAGTCTCTTGGTCCAGAGGTCATTTTCTGCATTCTCTTCTCTGGACCTAACTTTCTGTAATTACACAAGTAGGAGAAGTATACTTGCCTGGTTGCAGAGAAGCAGAGGGCCAGCTGCAGAACTGGATCACAGCGGGAGCTTTTTCTCAAATGCCTTCTAACATTTTCATAAGTGAACATTCTCTGTTTACACTGCAACCATTATTCTCCTGGACTGGAGGAGGTTCTGGCTGTAATTCTTCCAAAATTATGTTAAGCAATTACAGGGGACTCACATTCTTGGAGCTGAAGTTTGTGCTACCCACAGAACACCCTCTAGCTATAAAATCTCTGTGGGGACTGGAAGTACAGAGACCCAGGACAACCTAATACATACCATCTTCTATGTCTAGTCCAACCAGAGACTAAAGAAGGAGAAGCAAACCTTACAATCAGGCTAGAAAAGTTCTCCCTCTGCCGTTAGTTCAGTCTTTCTTATAGAACTTCAGTCTAAAGAGTAGACAGAGAAATCACCAAGCCCAAGCTCCTTGTTTCACTGATAGAGAAAGGTTCAAAGAGAACAAGGGATTTGCCCAAAGTGCATCTGTGGCAGAGCTGGGTTTTACATCCTTATCTCCTGAGTCCAGAGTCCATGTTCTTTCCACTACACTAACTAGAATTGAAACTTGGGCGCTGAATAAGCATCCTTTGGAAGCTACCCAAATCCAAAGGGTTTTCCTATTCAACATCTTAAAATTGGATATATCTAGAATCTAGGCAGATTTAATCTTTTACTACTAAGTTCAGGGTAAATGCTACAGTTTGTGGCTCCAGGTCTTTAAGGCTATAAGGCCTCTTGAAGAAACGTTCTCAGGACCATTCTTTCCTCTCTGAAGAAGAGGCCCCGTGATGATCCATTATTTCATTCCAAATGTACATGTGGTTAGACATGGACAGTTGGCTTCTTTATGGGGCTTTCCATGAGTACTTGGTTTTTTTCTACATGAAGCATTATTCTTAAAGGAGGACCTGATAAATCAGGGCAGAATTCTCCAAGCTAAAGAATCTGAAGAACAGGGGGCTGGAGAGATGGCTCAGCAGTTAAGAACACTGGTTGGTCTTGCAGAAGACCCGGGTTTGAATTCCAGCACCCACATGGCAGCTAACAACTGTCCGTAACTCCAGTCCCAGGGGATCTGACAGCCTCTTCTGACCTCTGCAGGCATTGCATGACATAGGTGCACTTACCTACATGCAGGCAATACATGCATACACATAAAATAAAAATAATAAATAATTTTTTTTTAAAAAGAACAAAAAAGAATCTGAGGAACACAGAGCTGGAACCAGTTAAGAAGATTTTAAAGTGAAAGTAGAGAGGCTTATATTTAAGACTAAGAAACTATCTCAGGGGATGACATTGTAAAAGATTTCCAATCCTGGGCCTTCCATTATAATTGTGAGAAGGTAGTAAACACAGAAAGAAAGAAATCTGTGACTACTCACAGTCCCTAAATGAGTCTGTACAGAGCAGAGCAAATCAACAGGAAGAGCTGGAGTCGGTCGGATTCAAGGCCAATGTTATGATTTATTCGACATGGCTACATCCTGGAAGAAATGTTGGAAGGACTGAAATATGAAATGTAAAGACTGAGGGTCTTCTGGAAGAAGACAGTGAGAAGGAAAGGAGGAAGAGTTGATAGACATGATAAATAATGCCTTTGAGAATACACCCTCTAAGGAAAGTCTCTGAGAAGGTGGATTATTTCACCTATAAAATAGAGATTGTTAGGTAGCCTAATGTCTTTAAGTATATGAGAGGTTTTATGTATATGGTGTTAACTGCTCTTCTCTATCTACACAAAGAACAGAATAAAAGTTCAAATAACCACAGGAGGGATTTCAGTTAAATATACCAAAGAACTTCCTAACAGTGAGCAGTGAGGGGTGATAAACACTGGAACACGAAACCAAGGGACTTTTCAGAATTTCCTTTCTCAAGGATCTTTAAAAATAGAGTTTAGAGAGGTCAGCTGAGAAAGCAGAGCCTGCCTCCTCCTCATCAAGTCTCTCTACTGTGCCTCTCCATCTTTCTTGTTGTTTCTCAACAGTTTCAGTCATTCCCTCCTTCTCCACCTTCATCTCCAAAACTGCTTCCCATTCCTCTTTTGCAGCTGGTGCTGCCCCCACCCACCCCTATCTCCTGCATGTCCTGGCTCCTGAGGAATCTTCCTGGAGCTGGTAGTGTTCCTCGGGTCAGGCTGCCATCATCCTTTTGTTATTCACATCAAATCCACCCAATTGAGAAGTTACAATGAAAGTTTGACACTCTTCAACAATAGTCCAATTCTAAAAGGAACCACAGTGACCTGTAAGTCTGGTTGCTTAGGAGTTCTCTTCCTTTGTACTCAGCTGAAATATAACCTCAGTTTTGAAGTCTTCCCTGGCCTGTTTAGCATTTGGCACTTCTACTCTCCTGTGGCTGAGACTTTTTCCCTATTATACCAAACTCCTCAAGGGCTGTTTATTTTTATATCTTTAAGTCTATCTTTAAGTGCAGGGTGGAGAAGGGAACAAACATGTCCAGCTCTTTAGCACAAACTCCTAGAGGGCTAATGAGAACTACAAGTACACTCCTGACAGTATGTATGTTCTTGGCCATAAATAACTCCAAATGTAACACTGGATCCTGTTTTTTTTAGGAAAGAAAGCAGGGCCACCCGGGCCCAATGGTCCCCCAGGACCTCCAGGACCTCCAGGACCCCAGGGACCTCCAGGGATTCCAGGGATTCCTGGGATTCCAGGAACAACTGTTATGGGACCACCTGGTCCTCCTGGTCCTCCTGGTCCTCAAGGGCCCCCTGGCCTCCAGGGGCCTTCTGGTGAGTTCTCCTGTCATCCACCCCTTAAACACCTTATCAGTACTTTTATAGAGTAGGAGGGGACGATCTTGAAGGAAGTTTCAGTGATGATATATAGTAAAGACATTCCTAATCCTGGGGGATAGAGAGATGGCTCAGCAGTTAAGAGCACTGACTGCTCTTACAGAGGACCCAGGTTTGATTCCCAGCACCCACATGGCAGCTAACAATCATCCATAACTCGAGTTCCAGGGGATCCGACACCCTCTTCTGACCTCCACAGGCATTGCACGACACCGGTGCACTTACATACATGCACACAATACATTCATACACGTAAAATAAAAATAATAAATGCTTTTTTAAAAAAAGAAATTCCTAGGGCTGGAGAGATGGCTCACCACTTAAGAATACTGGCTGTTCTTGCAGAAGATCTGGGTTCAAGTCCCAGAATCCACATGACAGCTAACAACTGTCTATAACTCCAGTTCCAGGGGATCTGACGGCCTCTTCTATCCTCCAAGGGCACTGCATGACATGGGTACATTTACATACACATAGGCAATACATGCATAGACATAAAACAAACTAAATAAATAAAAATGTTTTTAGAAAAGAAATTCCTAATCCAGTGTAAAACTAGAAATTAAATAAGCTCGAGTAGGGCCTGGACTACTCTAATTTTTGTTGCTGCCAACCTATGAAGGACAGGCCATGTGTTCTTGTCCCATGCCAGCCTTTCCATCACAGTCCCTCCCTGATGTTAGTAAGCCAGTAAATATATGAGCCAGAAACAGAGGTAAGAGAAGGAGGCCCTAACCATTCACTGGAGTTTCTGTGGTTATGGATTTGGCCTGCTCTAAAATCCAGCATGGAGTGCCACAGGACGTTTGTATAGAAATAGGTTATAAGGAAGAATGTTGGGGACTAGACAAAATGGTAAGCCCTGGGATAGTTTCCTCCCATGTACTCTGAGATGCTTGATGCCTTTCCCATAGGTGTAGACAAGTAGTCATTTACAGTCAAGTAATTAGAAAGGTATGAGTCACTTGGGCTGTGGCAGCAGCAAACCTGGCACCAAGACCACTGTGTCCCTGAATCAAGTGCTTCTCACACTAAACCCTTAAGCACCATGCTGCCCATTCAAATGACATTCCATCCCTTTGTAACTTTCTCCTGCGGCCCAGCAGGGCAAGCAACAGGTATGGCTGCAGATCCAAACCTGCCTAATTAGAGTTGACAGGAGTCAGACCACCTGAACTTATGCCAATTGTTATTTTTTTTTCTCCTGCTCCTCTCCTGTATTTTGGGACCTCAAAGAAACGAATTCTTTAAGCTGATTTCTCTAGGTCTAAGAATTCAGTAGCAGAACCCAGATTCTTTCACATATAATTCAGACAGGACTCAGCAGTGTTGCCATGGCCACAAGAGATGAAATTAGTTTTTTATTTAATCCAATCATTCCACAGATATTAATTGAGCAATTTCTGTGTACAAAGAGATATATTGCTAAGTGATCCCTGTTCTCATAGAGTTTATTTCCTAGAGTCAAAGAGTAATAATTAAAGAAACAAGATTTTTATAAATGACAGGTGGCTCTATGAAGACAATAGAAAGGGAGCAAAAGGCTAGAAAGTCAAGTGTCAATTTCTCAGGGGCACACAATAACAGAAATGCCCTCTTATCGCTGTCCATGGGTGCTCAGTGGGGCTTGCCTTGATCCAGTATTGGCAAGAGGCCAGCTTCCCTGCTGGGCCCTCTGAAAATGGAGATCAGGAACAGGACTGGGAAGGAAGGGGTGTTCTCTCTCATTTAAGGGCCCTGTGTTCTCTCTCATTTAAGGGCTCCAAGACCTGGGGAAGAATATTCCCACAGCGTTGGCTGTGGGGAGCCAGGTTCTGAACCCCTGGCTGCTAGGATGAGGAGAAAGAAGTCCAAAGAACATGCTGGCTGATTGTCCTGGTCTATTTTGCAGGTGCTGCTGATAAAGCTGGAACTCGGGAAAACCAGGTTGGCTGGGGATTGCCGTCTTCCTGGGGAGGAGGGAATACCTCAGGCTTGGGTTCACCTTGAAGTCTGCTCCCTATGAAATTCCCCGAGGCTTTATTTTATGATTCCCTGGAGGTTCTGAGGTTTTCAGTGACATCCATTGCCAGCTTCTAACAACAGAAAAGCTTTCCCCCAAGGATATGCCTTTAGCTAAGGAAACCCAGTCTTGCCTGGACCATTTTACTCATTCCAAGGGTGACAGAGGGTCACTACAACCAGATTCAATGTGAGTGAAATAAGCTGCCAGTCATTCCTGTTCACCTGGGCTTGACTTACTCCTCAGCCACCCTAGATATCTGACCAGCCCTCAGAGTGCCTGGGGCCTGGAACTGAGAAAAACAGTCAACTGCTCTAGGCTAAAGCCAGCCTGGGCTTCTGGTCTTAATGACATGATGGGCTCCTTCCTAGTCTTTAAGCCCCCTAATCTGTCTCTGTTGGCAGGTCCTACTGCCTGGTCTGGTCTTCTCTCCTCCCTGCAGCTACCCTCACTACAGCTATTAGGCCACAGTGATAAATCTAAACAGCTGCACAGTCCTTGATGGCTTTGTGGGCAGTTTTATAGACACCATCTCACTTGATTTTTCAAATACCCCTATGAAAGAGGCCAGAAAAAGATTATTAAAATCCCCATTTTACAGCTGGGGAAATAATACTCAAAGGCATCACATTTGGTTGAGGGCACCTAGCAAGGAAGTGGTAGAGCCCGAGAGTCATACTATTCTCTATCAGAAATATAGCTACTAACATCCCAAGACAGAGGAAAGGGATCAGAATTGGGATACAAAGGAATCTAGAAACCATAGGTAGAAACACAGGGATGCGTAACCCAGCAAACAGCCGTTACAGTGACTGTCTCCATCTTCTCCTCCCAGCCAGCTGTGGTGCATCTGCAGGGCCAGGGGTCAGCAATTCAAGTCAAGAATGGTAAGAATCAAAGTAGGCTCTTTCCCTAAGAGGAGTTTCTCCCTTTCCTCATCTGCAGTTTCCAAATAATCACCCAGCCTAGCTCCTACCAGATCCTGTGCTTATCCTTGGCAGAGAAGGACATTTGCTACTCCATCGTGCCCTCTACTGACTATTACGTGTAACTGCTTGTACCAAAACCAGTTGCTACACCCAAATTGCATTTAGTTTTGTTTGTTTTTGCAGTACAAGGGAGTGAACCCAGGGCCTGCTAGGCAAGCACACTATCACTGAACTACATCCCAAGCCCACAAATTGCATTTAGAATCCACTGATGAGGGAGATGAAAGGGACTTGTGACATCATCTACCTAGGCATTCTTGATGTCTGTATCAGAGTCACCATGGAGATATATATGTAGTTTGATAAGCATTTTCACAATGAAAATTAGGGAAGGTAAAAATATGTCCAGTAAATTATTTTGTCTGATGGCTCTATGCAGAAAATGGGTGGAGAGGGAAAAAGGATATGTTCTCTAGGAAGTGTGTGACACTTGTGTCTATCAAAAGTGTGAGACCATGTTAATGAGGTTGCAAAATACTGATTTAATGTTATGCCAGTATTTAGGAGATGGGGAAACAGAGTCCCAGAGAGATTAGAAATACCAAAATAAACCATACTGCCATATGTCTGCATGGCACTTTAGAATTCCCAAATGCTTTGTCTTTTATTTCACTTGCTCTTCACACCCTATGAGGTTAGCTCCTTTTTTACAGACACAGAAACTGAAACTCAGAGAGGTTAATTAACTGACCCAAGATTTTATAGTTAGGAGCTGAGATTCAAAACCATATCTTTCTTGCTCTTTCCAGTGTGCTCTGCTACTTCAGTGATGTGTACGTACACTCCACTGAGTGATTAGGTTCATTTTCTTCCCCAAAGAGATATGAACATTCTTCATTAAAGAACAGAACTTTGAAATAATGTCCAGTCCCCAGGGTGCCCAAAGCCTAAAATCTGTGAATCCCCAGGAGTCTTGGGAAGCAGCAAGCCAGCCAAGATGCCAGATGCTTACAGAGCTTAGAGTAGAAGGGAGGGACTGTGAGTAGAAACAGTAAATGAAAGTTACAAAGCTAGCTACATGGAGATAGCTTCTAAGTGCCCAGTCAGTCCTGAAATGGCTGTGCTGAGTTTCCCTAATCATTGGACTTAGCTACTCCCTTGACTGCCAACTGGACGCCTGGCCTAATAGCTTCACAAGTATAAATAGGAGCACAGTAAGACAAAAACCCAAGCACTCATAACCTGGCATGGTGGCGCACACCTTTAATCCCAACACGCCAGATGCAGAGGCAAGAGGATCTCTGTGAGACCAAGGTGAGCCTGGTGTACATGGTGAATTCCAGGGCAGCTGGGGCTACAGGGATACCCTGTCTCAACAAACAAACAAACAAACAAACAAACAAAACAAACAGACAAACAAGAAACAAGCAGTCCTGTTGGGAAACAAGCAGTATGGGACTCAGGATCCTGGGTGGACCATAATCACTTTTGTCCCAGGAGAACAGTGTTAGACAGGAAACAGATTTGTTTGGGTATCTATAGTGGTGGCCTTAGTGTTTATTCCATGCCAGAAGCTACTAATTTTACTCCCACTACCATAATATAGCAAGACTATTTCCAGTCCCTCTGGGCTAATTCCCAGTAGTAGTTTAGGCTGACCACCAGAAGAAGTGAGGAGGACAGCTGTCAAAGACACTATGCAGAATAGTCCATTGAAGTAGTGGAGCCAGGGTTTCTGCCGCTACCTCAGATGGCTTCCTTTTCTAGAAAGCCTTTTTCCTCATACTTCAGAGAAGCAGGCCTTCTGAGACTAGCCAAGGATGTATGTTTAAAATGTGATTTTTCATTTGTGAAGGAAAATTGGCTGAGAGAGAAAAAAAAGGAAAAGGCCCCATGAGCTAAGGCTCCCTCCTCTCATGGTAGAAAGGCACATCTCTCTGTCTTCAAGATGGAAAAAAATAGTCCTCTACTCTGCCATGCTAGTGTTCCGTAACTGAGCTAGGGCTATGAGACAGATGCTTTGCCAAGAGTGCCTCAGCTCTCAGGCACCTTCTATACTTGTGGCTGGTCTACTGCAACCTGGCAGACTATCCCCCCACTCTCATAAAGATACCCCCCATCTATGGGGCCTGGTTACTGGTGTCACTAGACCCAGTTGCCGTGGAGTCTGAATGATCACTCCTGCTCCCTAATCACCCCTATCTAGTTCTCCAGACAGATGGATCATTCAACTAAGTGGTTTCCTGGGGCCCCAGGAAGGCTTCCCAGAAAGGAGTGGGTGTGGGGGAAACCATAGAATGAAATCTGTTAAAGAGAAGGAGAAAACAAGTGAACCTACTAGACAGGAGAGGGATTCAGGAGCTATTGCTGGGAAAGTGAAATTGAAAACCAGGACTTAGCCTGCCACTCAGTGTCTGAATTTTGCCTGTGCAGTTCCTATAACAACAAAGAAAATAGAGTTGTGTGCTTCCTCTCCTTTTACCACCATCACCCAGATGCCAGCTAGAAGGTATAAGTTAAAGAGCCTTGCTGATGAAGAGGTTAAGAAGGGTAGAGATAGACATATAGACCCATGGGGCCCCGAGGCAGGCCTAGAAGTCAACTCTTACAAACTGTATACCTTTCCTGCTTCCTGATGTTCTTCTTAAGGCTTGGCCTTCAGGGTCTTTGTGATTGCTTAGAGTGGGGTCGGGGAGTTGTATACTGTCTGATATTTCTGATTTCTGTTGCCCACATTATTCTAACATGTATTGAGTGACTGCCCTTCTCTTACTGAGATCTTTCAGGTGGAGTTCTCAATGACTGGTCTCGCATCACTATGAACCCCAAAGTGTTTAAACTACATCCCCGCAGCGGGGAGCTGGAGGTACTGGTGGACGGCACCTACTTCATCTATAGTCAGGTAGAAGTGAGTACGGTCTTAGGCCTAACTCTTCTTATATCCAGAATGTAGATCCGGTGCAGGCCACCTAGGGGCACTATGGAGCCAGCCCAAACCATCCAATGGCTAACTTCCTGCTTTGCTGGGGACAGAGGTGGGGGATCCACACTGGGAGGGAACTGAACCAAGGAAAGACCAAGGGGACCGGGTTCATTTTTTTCCCTAGAGAAATATGACTGAACAACTAAAAATAACCCCCCAACACACACCCTACTGTCTGATTCCCTCTTGCAGGGCCCCAGGCCCTTGTTTCCCCTCTGAATTGTTTGGTTCTATAGCCAAAGCTGAACCTTGGTCTAAGTTTGTGAAGAGTTCCAGAGCTGCTAAGAACCTGTCCCAACAACACTGCTAGTTTATTATAATGAACAGTGCTCCTACAGACTTTCTCTCTACCTCAAAAAGATTTCTGACTGTCTTTCCTTCCTTTTTCTCCCATTTGTTTCTGTCTGTTATTCTTGCCTCCTTCCTAATGTCATTCTCCCAGACCTTTCTCCCTCCACTTTTGTCCTTTTCCTGCCCTGGGCCCGCTCCCCCCAGGCCTGCCATTGCCCATCTAGTTCCATCCCTCATCGTTTGCCTCCACTGGGGATCTCCTTGGAGTTAGAAGTAGATAAGCCTGAGGTCAGGGCGTCAGGGTGGGGACTGGGGAGGCAGCCAATAAGCAGGTGGACAAGAGGACTTCAGAGCCAACAAATGGGTCTCGTGAGACAGCAACAAGAGAAGTTGGGCCAACAAGCACTTGCCAGGCACAGACTATCCTGGAATAGCTTGGTCCTGACCCAAGAGATTGTGTGGCACCTGGATACTCTGATAAATCCACCAAAGAGCCTGTGGAGTCACTTTCCATAAAGTAATTTTAGGAGTCAGATGAAGGGGCATGTATGTATAGCCCCAATGTCCTATGGACTAAATTCCAACTGATAGTGGTGAAAAAAAAAATCAAAGCTTGGGATGGGAGGTGCTAAGAGTAATGAAGGATTAGAAAAAGCAATTTTCTAGACATAGGAGAGAATTAGGAGTGGCCCACATGGACTAGGAATGTCCTGATGGTGCCAGGCCATTGACTGTAGGTTCATACTTGCTCCTGGCCACAGACTGAAGTTTGGAGCCTGGGATTTGCTCTTCTGCATCTATTATCTCATTTGTGAGGGCTAGCTCTCCATCTCTCAGGATCTGCTTCTTCAGTCATCAAGTGAGAAGGGCCAAGGTATACAGGGTCAGGGAGAAAAGGGCAGTGCAGGGAGCACGTGCTGCAAGTTCAGGGGGCTGCTGTTCATAAGCTAGAGGAATGGCAAGTCATTACTACAACCTCCCTGGGGCATCAGTAACTTCTAAGCGTATTTATGAATAGTCCTCAGGGTTGGGAACTGGAGGTTAGTCTGTGTCTAGAGCATTGACTAAGCACCTAAAGTGTTTAAAGCACTGTTTCATGCCAAGACCAGGGAGTGTGGTCAGCGAAGGGGCATATACGGCACAATTCTTGCCCTCAGGCAGTCTGTAAGAAAGGTCTGCTCAGCCACCCGAATCCGTGAAATAGGAGAGGGACAGTGTGAGCTTGTCACTGTTTGCCAACTGGCACACTTTGGGGGGAGCACTGCCCCTACACAGGGTATACTGGCAGCTCATCTGAGGAGGTTCTGTCCGCTCACCAGGGGAGGGCCCCACCCTCTCTTTCCTCTCTCCCCCAATCCCTTCTTGTTGCCTCTCACCCAGGTGTACTACATCAACTTCACTGACTTTGCCAGCTACGAGGTGGTGGTGGATGAGAAGCCCTTCCTGCAGTGCACCCGCAGCATTGAAACAGGAAAGACCAACTACAACACTTGCTATACCGCAGGAGTCTGCCTCCTCAAGGCGCGGCAGAAAATTGCTGTGAAGATGGTGCATGCCGACATCTCTATCAACATGAGCAAGCACACCACCTTCTTTGGGGCCATCAGGCTGGGCGAAGCCCCTGCATCCTAGATTCTCCCATTCCACCCCAGCCCATGCCCCTGCCCCAGGTTTGGGAGCCAGGACTCCCAGAACCTCTTAAGTGCTGCTGTGGAGTGAGGTATATTGGCATTGCAGCCACCGAGAGAAATGCCCCAGTGCTATTTATTCCCCAGTGACTCCAGGATAACAAGGCCTACTTGACTTCCCAGAATGACCTTGAGTTACCAGGACAGTTGATGGAGCCCCAGGGTTTGCAGAAAGCAGAACTTTCTTGGGCTCCATCTTGACTGGCTTCTGGCATGACCCTAGGTCCCGCATCAGATTTATCATTTGTTGCACTAAACTGAGGATCCAGGGCAGCAGGCCAGAGAAAGCAAAGGTGCACTCCAGACTCTAGGAGTAACCATCAGACTCCAAGGGGACTGGTACTCTTTTGCCTGGGGGTAGGGATGGGGTGCCATTAGGTTGCAGCCTACAGAAAGGGCCAGGGTGTGTGAAAAGGCAGGTGCTTGTGGCAGAGAGCTGAGAAGAAACCTGCCAAGCAAGCGTCCTTGGCAGTGGAGGCATTCTTGCTGCTTTGCACTATGACCTGCAAGAGGCTCCTAGAGCTCTTCCCACTCAGGCCGACAGGTACACTGTGGCCACTTGATGAGCTCCAGGGCAGGGAACTTTGCTCTGCCTTGGAATCATTGCAGAAATGGCCACAACCCTGCCTATGTAAGAACCCAAATCCATACTTGGGGCCATGCATGTCTCACTTTGTTTACAGATATGCTCATGCTCAGAAAACTACCTGGGATCCTCTTCCAAGTGCCACTCTCCCCAGCCTGACTAGAATTCTTGTCTTCTTTCTCCACAGTGCCTACCTCTGTCTGAGACACGTGCCTCAAGTGGGACCTGTGCTTACATGAGGCTGCTATATATTTAGCTTACCTATGCACAAAGAATTTTCCATTGATTAGGCAATAGATGTATTCTTCATCTAATTCTATTCAAATTGTGTCTAGAAACAGATGGTTAGACTGGAGAGCCTCCAAAAGTCCCTTAGAATTTGAATATTGGTAGCTTTTGAAGTTGCCTGCCACAATAGCCTCCTAAATTCCCAAGTCCTAGAATCCCTTGGGCATCAGCAAAGCAGGGCCTTTCTACCTGGCCCAGAAAAGACAGAGTAGGGATACGACAGGGAGTTTTGTCCATGTTTATTACAACCCAAGTGATCACTGGGTCAGGCCTTATCTGAAAGGGCAGCAGCTGATGGCCTACTGACCCAGTCTTTCTTCAGAAACAGATCATTGTCAGCACAGAGGTTTGTACTGCTCTCTTGAAATCAGGCTCAGGAGAAGCTATCATCTGGATATCTGATCCCTAGTTCTGATGCAAAGGGATCTCCCCCAAGCTTCCTGCACAGTCACTTGCTAGGATTATTCACTCGCCTCCTTTCTAATTGTCCAGGTCCATCCTGGCTGTAGAGTGCTAGACTCTGCCCCAGACTGGGAGCATCAGCCTTGTACAGTCTGCTCCTCTCGCTCCTGAAATGTATTTCCTTTTGAGGAAATTTCATTCCTGAAACTCACCAACAGTTACTGATTTCTCAACTGTGCCTTCCATTTCTAAATAGCCACACTGCTTGGCCATTCAAAAGGTCAGAGCAAGAGGTAGAGGTCATGCCTCCATTGTCTGCTAATGACAGCTTTACAACCCAAAGTGAGGCAAACTTCAGGCCTGTATCTGGCCCCCAAGGGCCAGTGGTAACAGGAATGGTATCAAGCCCTAGTATTTGAAAATTGCTTCTCCTTTATTATTTCCTTTAAAGGAGGCAAGACAGAGAAGATCTCAGGTTCCATTGTTAATTAAGGTTGGGACAGATGAAGCGCTTTGAGTAAGATCTCACCTAGTTTAACTCACAGACTTGGGGCTTTGGACTGGTCTGACTCCCAAGCTGGTCCCTCACCATGCATTGTGTGGAAGGTGGAGACTAAAAAGAACCAATAAAAGTGAACATGTGGAACTGACATCCTTGAAGGTCCTAGGGAGAAACCCAGCCATGCCAATTTGCATTACTTGATGGTACTGCCTGTTTTTTCTTTTGGCTATCAGGCTCCATGGCAAGAGTCAGGTGTTTTCTTGGGAAATAGTCATCAACCTTAAGCATTCTTATGTTGAAAAGAATCTGCCAATCATTAGAGATCTGGGACCCACATAACTGGTAGACTTTATTATTTTTCACCCATCTGATCAAAGAAGCATCTATCACATGGGGACCCGCCACTGTGGGACAAGGTCTTCTGTCCCTTACCCGAGACACAGATTCTGGGAGCCAATCTGCTTCCTGTAGTTAACTGTGACTCCTTCTGTCTTTCTGCCATATCACAGAGACCTTGATGCTGCCAGAGTCCCTTGAGAATGGAGGGAGAACCTGAGAGGACCATTCTAAAACCAGATGGCTATGGGGAAAATAGAGAAAGCTTCCTAATTGTGGCCCTGAAGGACATGCCAACCTCACCACACTCTCCATGCATGGGAATCATAGAGGAATTGGGTTTCTCACTATCCTTTGTTCATTCTGAACCCTCAAAAGGAGCCCTAGAAGGAGAGGGCTGGGGAAGGAAGGGGACCCTGTTGTGGGTAGTCATGTAGGCAAGGCACTGAAACATTTACTGATAGGAGAATAGGGACTTCGATTTACAGTTTGGAATTATTATGATGTGAAGTTACGGGGAGGGTGGAAGAATAGCATGGAGGATGGGACGAGGGCATTTTTAGGCAAGCAGGTGACAAATTTGAAGAACTGCATGGCAGGAGCCTCTACCAGCTGCTTGGGCTTCAGCAGCCAAACTGGCACAAAAGGCTGGAGGTTGTTTGACTACTGGTTCCCTGGAAGATGTAGTATTTGCCTTAGTTGCCCCTTTAACCATCCTGAGCCAAATCTCTCTTGTGTAGCAAGAAAAGGCTAAGGATCCTAGAGGAAAACAAAGATTTAGATCCACATGTGAGTGCTTGTGTTTTATGCAACTTCTACTGGATACAGACAGAGAAATTTTGAACTAAAAAGGCTCTTCTTAGAGGAAATACAGCCCAACCTACATTCCCTCCTGTTACTCATGTGAAACTGATGTCCAGACAGGGAAGGTGGCCTGCCCAGGGCATGAGCATGCTCCCACCTCCAGACTCAGCAGAGAGAAGGGGCAGAGCAGCCTGTCCCACAGGGCCTCCTTTTTCATCCACCCACAGACTCAAGGCTGGAAATGGCTCCCTTTAGGAGCCTGGCCAGGCAAGGAGTGTAGCTTCAGCCTTCATCAGAACTCACCCTCACACACACACTCCCCCAAAGCATTTGCCCAGCTCCTGCCTCTGGGTTGGAAGACTCTAGAATGGCCCTGAGCCAGGCAGTCCTTAGGCTTTCCTAGTGACACCTGAGGTCCCATCTGTGCCTGGGGCTCCTTAGGCTATTAGCACCATTAAAGAATCTGTTCTCTTAGTCCCTGTCAGGGCTCTCTCCAAGAGGGGTGAGGTGTGTCGTTTCTTTATGCAAAAAGCTTCCAGCTGAGATGGGGGTGGCTTTGTCTTGAGAATGGCCTGGAGCAGGCCCAATGCTGCTTTGGGGGTTCAGCATCCAGTGTGAGATACTGTGTATATAAACTATATATAATGTATATAAACAGGGATGTAAGTTTGTGTAAATTAATGGTTTATTCTTTGCAAATAAAGTGCTTCCCCCTTCTTGAAATCAGTTTGATCTCTTCCTACATGTTTTATGGCTCTTTGCAAATGATGCCACCACACATGAGCACAGGCAAAGGACCAGGGCACCCATTTTGGCGAGAGCAACAGAAGGGAGCTAATCTGAATTTCTTGTCAGTACATCCCACATGGTCTCTGTGCCCCTGCACACACCTAACCCTTAGATCTTCTAGAACCTTAAGCCTCAAAGGCTTGATGCCTTGCTGGAAGGCAAGAGACACATGACAGAGACACATAGCACAGGGTCATCTTCAGCTTGGGAATGTGGCGTCTATACCAGTTTTCAGAGTCTCATTAAGGTATCAGTTCATTTTGAAGATGAGGAAACCAATGCTCAAATATTTGAAGTTATCCCCACAAGGTCACTCAACTAGAAAGTATCTCAGTCTGACTGGTTTCCTGCATGGTATGCTTTGTACTCTGCCGTGCTGTGTTTATTAACTGGCCCCATGTTGTTTGCTGGAGAAGCCCTGTGGAAGCTGTTCTAAGGAAGATCACAAGAACACATGGCAGCTCAGAAATGAGTCTCTCAAGAGATCTGGGAACTTTTCACAACATAGGAGCCTTTGCACCTTATTGTGGAGAACGTGATACTCAGGTGTGTGGACAAACCTGCAGTGGTAAGATGAGCACAGCTTGGATGCTGGCCCCTAGGGTGGTCCTCTGGCTGCCTTAGAGAGAGGCTTTCAGTCACAGTAAGCTTGGAAAATCATCTTGGGATATAGCTCAGTGGTCGATGTATCCTTAGCACTCACGAGGCCCTGGGTTTGATCCCCCACACCAAAAACAAGACACCTTATGGGAGCTCAGGGAAATAACCTCTGGCACAAGAAGCAACACAGACATCAGAAAAAAAATATGCCTTTGCCCTACTGTGTACAAATCATCACATGAGACAGGCACCCATAGTAGAGGGGGCATGCCACATTACAGTAAGTACACAGGATGTCCTAGACCAAATCAACAAATTTGTTGTAGATAAATCATTGAACCAAATGACACCCATTCAAGAGAGCCTATGGACCAATTTGTGTAATCTGTGATTGCAACAACCATTGGGCCAAGAGTCTGAGATTCTTGCCACTCGGAGACTCAGAAAGCAAGTTCTTCATAGATCCTGGAAGCCAGACATCTTAGTAGACTCTCAAAGAGCAAAATTAATAGGGCTAGGCTGGTGCAGGCAATTTCTGGGAGAAAGATGGGAAATTAGACCTGACCCATTGAGCCATTCTATTGTAGCTTTATGAAGTGGGACTAAGAGGTAGCAAGGACTATCAAATTAAACTTTCGGCACGCTATCCTGCACTTTCTTTTAGAAATTGAGACACCGTGAACCTTAGGCAATTGTTTGCTTAGGGGCAGGAAATGTGTTAAATGACTAGAAGAGAACCATTTTGTGTGGCTCTCTAGTGTGGTTTGGTCACATCCTGTAGCATTTTAACCATGCCAACAGCCAGCCTTTGAGGTAAGCAGGGGAAGGATTATTAGTCTCATTTTACAGATGCGGAAATAGGATACGGGGTAACAGATTGTCCCCAAAGTCACAGGGTTCATAGGTGCTAGGGAGCCTGAACCCAAAGCCCCCCGGCTGTCAAGGGAGCCAGTCCTGCAAGAACCTTGACACCAGGAGACGAGACTGTGTGACAGCTAGAGAAGGACAGATGTATGAGATCCTAGAGCCCTCCAAACAGACTAGATGGAGCACATATGGTACCAGATGATGCACTCTTTATTCTGTTCATGATTTTCCTTGGTGCTGGTACTCATGAAGCTTCAGTGCCTTCAGTGAACCTCTGCCTAGGGTCTTCTCTGTCCAGGGAATAAGGGAAAAAGCTAGAAGAAAGATGGAAGTGGAAAAGGATGGGTGCAGAAAATAACCAAATAGCCTCTCCCTCTAGTCAAGTCACAAGTGGCATTTCATGGGTGATTTTTGTCCTGTTTTCACCAGTTCCATGCCATCCAGGCATGGGAATGTCTTTCAAACTATCACCAGCTCCTGGGTCTCTGAGATGCCAAACTTGGTCTTATGCTGGTCAAATAATTTGCGTAGGGCATCAATATAAAGTGTATGGTATTTGACCACGGTCTCTTGGCTCGGCTTCTCAATCTTGGGCAGTGGTAGAGGTTCCCCAACTGCCAAGGGAGATAGAAAAGGAAAAGGGGAAAGGATCAGAATAGCTCACTCCTCAGAACAGTCCCCTTCCTGGAGTCCAATTTTCCACCCTCACCCCCAGCTCACCACCAGCTGTCTCCAAACAACAGTCAGGGCTGAAGCTCAACCTCTGAAGTGGATCCTGGATCCTAGACCAAGGCTTCCAATAGAAGGGCCCACTCACCAACAGTGGTTACGGGCTGAGCATAAGGCAGAAGGCCCCAGGAGTTCTTGGTAAAGCCACGCCCATAGAAAGCACAGGGGTAGATGTGTACCAGCCGCTGGAACCACTTCTGGAAACGATTGACAAAACCCCCAGGAGTGAAAGTGTGCTGGTCATAGAGGTCCGTCTCTCCAAAGGCATAAGCAGGGATTAGAGACACCCTGCAGAGGAAAAAGTATGTCCTTGAATGCCCAAAAGGACTGAATAAGACATGCCAACCACCAGCAGTCCCTGTGACTGCCCACAGGATCCCTAGACCTCAGTTCAGCTGTGCCGAGGCCCCAGCAGTGTGGTGGCCCCATGTTCTAGGCCAGGCTGCCTTTGAAGAGAAAATGGCAGCCTCTGAAAGAAAGAAAGCCCACTGGCTCCTGGGAGTGCCCACAGCTGAATCACTTGCCAGATACAGTGCAACAGCCATTTCATTGGGTTTCTTCCCTTTACCTCATATGCTTAGTTTGACTTTACCTACACTGGGGAGCTAGTGAGAGGCCTAGCCCTTGAGCTTTCTTCACGAGCAGAAGTGCCTCCAATCAGGCTCGATTCCAACCCACAGTTTTCCTTTCTTTTATTTTCAACTGATGAAATCAAATTAAACTTATGTATGGAGAGCTAGGGAGATAGCTCAGTTGGTAAAGTGCTCCTGGGCAAGCAGGAGAACCTGAGGTCAATGCCCAAAACCCATGTTAGAGGGGGAAAAGCCAGGTATGGTGGCATACTTAAAATCCCAGTACTGAGGAGGTAGAGATAGGTGGGTCCTTGGGACTCAGTGATCTGCCAGTGTATCCTACTCAGTAAATTCCAGGCCAGTTGAGAGAGCCTGTCTCAAAAACACAAGGTGGGGGCTACAGAGATGACTCAGTGGTTAAGAGCACTGGCTGCTCTTCCAGATGACCCAGGTTCAATTCCCAGCACCCACATGGTGGTTACCAACCATCTGTAACTCCAGTTCTAGGGGATCTGACGCCCTCTTCTGGCCTCCACAGGCTTTGCATGACACTGTACACTTGCATACATGCAGGCAAAACACTCATACACAAAAAAAGTAAAAATGAATTAAAAAAAAAAACACAAGGTGGCTAAGCCTGAGGAACAACACCCAACGTTGACTTCTGAGCTCCACATGCATCACGCAATCACAAAAACCCTCAAAACTTACACAAATATTTATGGTGGCACTAGTTAATAACAACAGTTGGCATACTTCCTGCTTTCTGTTTAGATACCACTTTTTCAAAACCTGCCATTTTTTCCTGCTGCACTTTTGGACACCCCCACCCCCACCCCCGGCTGTCCTTACCCATGCCGAAGGGCCATACGCACAAAGCCACACCTGTTCTTCAAGACCAGGGTGAAAGAGCCTGGAATGCTGTATTTGCACTCAGCCAGGCCACCAGTCACCACAATGAGCATGTTGCCTGTGCCCTTCCGGGTAAGCAGAAAGTCCATGGAGGATTGGCTCACAGAGCAGGCCCCTGGTGGGCAGAAAAGGCCAAGAGGTCATTGGTCACTTCCCAGCCCCTGCTAACTTCCCTCCTGCCCTCTTTAAGGAGCAGGAGAGCAAGGAGCCTCCTCTCCAGCCTCTGGGCCTGGGGAGCTGTTCAGCACCAGAGAGGACCACAGAGTTGGCTGTGCTCTCACCCATCCCCCTAGTTCTCCCTTTTTGAGGCTTTATGCCTTAGGAGTCAACTCACCTGTAGACATTACATAGTCTCTCAAGAAAGGCATCCAGAAAAAGGCTCCTAGCGTGAGCATATAAGGAGTGATGCCGGGAAAGATCTTGGAGAAGCCTGACCTTTCAGTGGAAAAGTGTCCAAAGCATGCATGAGACATGATCCCATGAGGATGGCAGGCCAGGATATAGTTGTGGCTGGGGGAAATCTCATGAGTCTTCAGAAGCTGTAGAGGAAAGCAAAGTAAGGAGGACTAGAGCCAGAGAAGTGGAGTCCCTTGGGGGCCAGAAAACAGGAAGAGAAAGGGCTGTGGGCTCCAGCCATGCAGGGTGGGCAACATGCAACTCCAGGAGTCATCACTCGCCCAGGACCTCCTGTGGTGGTACCCTCTACCCCAACCCTGACCCAGCTACTGGCCTGGGGTCCAGCCACAGCTCCGTGTTACTCACCTTGATTGGGAAGTAATTGCAGTAGTGTTTCCACAAACACCACCTCCTCACACAGGTGAACCGGCGGCCACCTGAAAGCAGAGGCAATGTAGGCGAGCTCTGCCATGCCCACTCACTCTTTTGAGTCCTTTTGGAATTACCACAAGGGACTCTCACCCTCCACCTTTTCCTGGCCTCTTAAGGGACAACTAGTGTGCATGTGTATCATGACCAACTTAGGACAGACTGAGGTTCTACCTCATTAGCTGTACCCTGCTCCTTCCTTCCCCTAACCCACTCCATTTCCAAAATGGGCCTTTCTAAGAACTTGAAGACTCTTAAGACTCCTTCCCTCAGCTTCCCTAGCCCAAGGATGAATAGGCAGAAGGGCTGCCTGGAATCAGGATTAGGAGAGAGGAGGGAAGAACATAGGTCAGTGCAGCCCAACTGGGCCCTTACCTCGCTCAGGGGTCTTCCAGTCAAAAGCCAGCCAGATGAGCATGAGCAAAGTGACAGGCCAGTACTGTGTGAACACCACCAGGTAGAGGTTGACAAGGATCACAGTTGTTGCTAGAAGGATCCCAGCCCAGAGTTAATAAATTCTTAACAGCCCGTCACATTTACACGCTCTCCCTCCTGAATTCTGTCTACCCCAAAATCACACACACTCTGACCCAGACCCACTCAGCCCTCACTTCCTCACCTTAGCAGATGGCCCACGTGCCCAGGTACCCATTACTCCCCTACCCCTGACCTTTGCACCTCATAACTACTTCAAACTGCAAGGCCTCTAAACCCCAGGACCTGGCCCAGCACTGTGTTGGGCTCCGTCTATAGTATGGGCAAGAGCAGAGAGCCACCGATGGCCACCAGACATTTGAAGCCTTGGAAAAGTCTTCCTCCACGCCCATTTTCCTCTCAACATCTTCCCTGTGAGGCCTCAATGGAGGAGACGCCAGGGAAACTAAACACCAGGCTCGAAGCAAACAAGACAAGACACAAAAGAAAATAAAAAATGGACTAGGAGAAGGTAAGTGGCTGTGTTCAGCTGCAATAAGACAGCAACACTATAGATCAGAATATTAGGAAAGAATTACTGGAGATGAGACATAGGGAACTACACTCACTTGGAACTATTACTGGACTCAGTTTCATTTGTTTTTGTTTTGTTTTGTTTTGTTTTTTGTTTCTTTTGTTTTGTTTTGTTTTGTTTTGTCTCCTGTAGCCTCAGCTGGCCTGGAACTCACTATGTAGACCAGGCTGACCTCACAGAGATCCGCCTGCCTCTGCCTCCCTAGTGCTGGGATTA
>NW_008347808.1:5897551-5918561 GCF_000622305.1 Nannospalax galili
CCAGCTGTCCTGGAACTCACTATGTAGACCATCTGGCCTTGACCTCACAGAGATCCGCCTGCCTCTGCCTCCCTAGTGCTGGGATTAAAGGTGTTGAACTCAGTTATGAAAGCAGCTGAAAGCAAGATTGTTTGGGGAAGTGAGTCAATATAAAGATTAGAAAAAGAAGAAAAAATCCCTTCTAATTGAACATAGTAGATTGAACACATTTTGACTTGTCTTCTTGTTGAAACCTCATGAAAAGTTACTTAAATGTTTTTAGGAATATAGATCCACAAGGAGAAGGAGAGTCAGAGCAGGCCAACAGTAGATGAACTGTATAAGTAAAACATTTGCACACTCTAAAGTAGATGGTGGGAGAGATAACAGACAGAACAAAGAAAGCTGGACCCTAAGGGAGATACTTACAAGAAGCAGGCTTGCTTCATTGAAAAAGTAAAGAAAGACTTGGAATCTAGAGGGAGAAAGTGTCACCAAAGGCAGGGCTGAAGCACAGGCTCAAAAATCAGAAGACTGGTTGAATTTCTACGAAGGAATTAGAACCCTAGGTCTTCTTTCTTATTCTACACAACCAGATGATGGGAGGACTATTCTCTGAAAAACTGAATCAAAGAGATTCTAGATTCAAATACAGGTCATCTCCAACTTACAATGGTTTGACTTTCAGTGTTTCAACTGTATAATGACAGAAAAGCAACATGAATCCAATAGCAATGCAGTTTGGGATTTTTTTACTTATTTATTATGTGTATGAGTGTTTTGCCTGCATGTAAGTGCACCCGTGTCATAAAATGCCCATGGAGGCCAGAAGAGGGCTTTGGATCCCCAGAACTAGAACAACAGATGGCTGTTAGCTGCCAAGTGGGTGCTGGGATTTGAACCCTGGATCCTTTGGAAGAACAGCCAGTGCTCTCAACCACTGAGTCATCTCTCCAGCCCCAGAATTTTGAATTTTTATCTTTTCCTGGGCTAGTAATATGTGGTACAATTCTATCTTATGCTGGAAAGCAGCAGCAGCAAGCTACAGCCCCAGTCAGTTGTGTGAGCAGCACATTACCATACGAGGTGTTTTTAAGCTATGATGTTTGACTGAGTAGATGTATTAAATGTATTCTTTTTCTGTTTTGATTTTTTTTTTGGCAACATCTTGCACTGTAGCTCAGGCAGGCCTCAACTCCCAGAATCCCTTCTGTCTCAGCCCCTGACATGCTAGACTTACAAGTGTAAGCCACCTCACCTGGCTAATGTATTCTTAATTCACGGTATTTCCAGTTTTCTGTAATTTGGGGAGCTTCTGTACTTAAATGAGCCACATTTGAAATATTCCGTATGCAGATAAATTATTGATCAAGACAACAGATAATTTCAGATATACAGTCTCAGTTCATTTGTCTCCCATGTCCTTTTGTCTAAAGCTACTAGACTATATGCTTCACCAAAATGAGGGAAAAGGCATTGGATCCAAGGGGGAAAAGATGCAACAAAGGAGGAAATTGAGCAGGGCCAACTGGAAAGTAGCAAGCAAGGCTCCTAGGGTACAAAATTTAAAAAGACACCCTCTCTTGAGGGTATTTAAGCTCAGCCTAATATTTGCATAGCGCTTTTTGAAGTTTCGCTCCCAAGTTACCTCAAGCACTGTGGGAATGACAGCTGTACACAAAGCCAGAGTCTAACCGGAAGATGCTGGGCACCAGCGGTGTTCTACTCAAGGGAATAAAAAATGAGCGGCATTAAAGAGTCCCAGTGTGTTTGTACATGTTGAGATATTACCGTGTGTGTGAAATGCCTGTGGGTAAATTGTGATAATCAATAGATATCTAGTAGATAAAAAGTTTAAATGAGTTGATTATTAGATTTTAGAAAAACAAGTCACATAGGAATGGAAATACAATATTTGTACATGAAATAGCTCAGTTATGAATATTTCATAGTCATAGGCATTTTAACCAAAATCTGTGCTATAACAATTTTGGAAGGAGAGGGTGAAAAGAAAGTTCTAGCAATATCATATACACCTAAATTCTCATCTTCCATGTTAGAAAGGCAGTAGAAAATGTCTAAAATTGTTATAGCAGAAAATAGCAGTGTTTAGAAATTTCAAATAGTAAAATTTAGAAATATTAAATACCAGGAAAAAGCCCAACAAACTTGAAAATGACTGCCTCTGGGGAGAACTATGAACAGAGCAGAGGTCAGCAGTTAGAGGCTTTCGATACTGGCTGCACAAAACTCCTTGCTCCTTAGTGAATTGAAGAGAGGCCTGGGTCTAGTCCAAAGAACACCTCCATTTCCCTTAGACTTAGCTCACACTCAGGCCGGGCAGGAGACATCTCGTGAGTGTGACTTCATGGAGCACCCTGTGATGCAATGAATGAATCCTGGCTCTGCCACTTACATTGCTAACTTCAGTTCAGTTCAGAATGAAAATGAGCACGCCAGGGGCTTTCCTGTCCTCCTCAGAGACTTATTGTGCAAGTCTTCTCTCAAGGACTTCGGGGTCCAAATGGATATGGCTTCACTCCTAAGGAGAACTGGGAGGGCTCTGAAGGGCCAACTGCCTCACCTGCCCCATGAGAGCTGGTAAAGGAGGGGCCACCTCCGAAGTCCTCTGGGGCCAGGAGTTCTTCAGCCTGACACCATAACACCCCTCTGTACACTCTAGAGCCAAACTTGAAGTACAGATCCTCAGGCTGAGCTCTCCCTCCTGTACTCATCCTTGTTTCAGCCATTCTTAGCCTTCTTCTGCACCTCCTGCCCCTCTGCCAGTTCCTGCTGGGACCTGCAACTTCGGTCTTGCTTTCTCTCTTTATCTCACTGGCATCTTTTGAGCACCGTATCATATTAATTCTTTCCTGATTCCTTTACTCTCTCGTCTTCTTTCTTCTCTCCACTTCAACATTAGTAGCCTAGTTCAAATCTGCCATCTCTCAACAGCCTGCTTCCTGGTATCACCACTTCCCCTCCTATCTTCTTGTAATCAGTTTGCTCCACAGAGCTATAACAATCTCAAAGCACACTCTGTGCCAAATCCTAGCCTGGCTCCACATGGCCTTCAGGAAAAAGCCCAAACTCTTTTAGGCAGTTTTCAGTGTTCTATACAATCTTTCCCCTGCCTGCTTCTCCAATTCTTTTATTTCTTCCCACCCTCTCCCATTTGCCTTTCAAGAATCAACTCAAATTTGACAGTAAATGGACAAAGGTCATGGTAGAAAGTTAACAAAACAAGAAATACTGATTGCTAATGAATAGATAAGAAGAGTCTCAACCTCGTTTATAATTAAGGAAGTCCAAAATAAGGCTATAACTAGTTTTTACCACTTTCTGTTGGCAGGAGCAAGCACTGCATATAGGTCCACCATGTATGCTCCTTCCCATGCTGTGCTAACCCTGAAGCCACATTTTGCAGCACAGAGTTTGACAGAGTCTCTATCAACCTGAACAATAGTGTCCACAGTGAGCTGAGACTCCTACCAACCTGTTTTGGGCATCCATCTAAGCATAAGAAATATTATCATCTGCTGATTTAAACCATTGTGATTTCAAGATTAGTTACCACAGAACTCACCTAGTATCCTGATACACCCATTTCATCAGAGAGGATAAGGAACTTGTTAAAAGTTGTACAGATAAGCCAGGCATGGTGGCACACACCTTTAATCCCAGCACTTGGGAGGCAGAGACAGGCAGACCTTGGTGAGTTTGAGGCCAGCCTGGTCTTCCAGGCCAGCTGAGGTTACAGGGAGACCCTGCCTCAAAAAGATAAAAAAAAAAAAGTTGCACAGATAATAAGTAGGTAGAGCTGGGATTTGAACACTTAGTCTGACTCCAGACACTGTTTCAATACCTATATTTTCTGTAAATCTCATGGCTGAACATATATGTGTATACATATACCATGTGTGTGTACATATGTGTATATGTTATATACATATAAGATCATTTATGGCCACACACGCAAACACATACATACACATACACACAATAGTGGTTACCTCTGAGGAGTGAGATTAGTGATTAGATTGAGGAAGGAGAGGTGCCAACCTGAAGGTTCCAGCTCCCTTCCTGGCTCCTGGAGACTGCTATCTTGTGGGAACACAGTTACAGTGATGAGAAAGGGAAAGATAGTAGCATGCCAACATGAGGCTAGAACAAGAACTTGAGAAAGACCACATAGGTCCCTAATCCAAAAACCCAAATCCCAAATGCTCCAAAATCCCAAATTTTTTGAGCACCTAGTATGACCCCACAAGTAAAAAACTCACCTCATGTGGAAGTCACGACTAAAAAACAGGTGTACTAAAATACTGTATAAAAATTACAAGAGACTATGTATATAAGGTATAGATGAAACAGAAATGAATTTCATGTTCAGTTCTGGGCCCAATCCTCAGTATATAACATTATGTGTATGAAAATATTCCATCCCACTCGCCAATAATCCAAAATCTGGAACATTTTTGGCCCTAAGCGTTTCAGATCATGGACAATGAACAGAAGCCAGTGCTTTAGAACATGGCAGTAGAGTAGCATCTACAGGCAGGTCCCACAAGGCCACTAACTCAAGTGTCTGAGAAGCCTGGAGCCAAAGCTGAAGCCCCTTGTTACCTAGTTGAAGAAGGCCAGCCTGCTCAGGCAAAGTTCTCTTCCACAGTTCTCAGGCCTCCGGGAACTGTCACCTCAGACAGGTTTGAGAGTCAGCAGTTGGAGTGATGAAGGTGAGGGGATCTGTTCTAGCACCCAGATAAGGATCTTAGTCCTTACTTAGGGTAGTGTTTGCTTAGGCCACCTGGCAGAAGAATTGACAGGCCCAGCATGTGCTGTGTCTTCAATAAGAGTCCTTTGTGAGCCGATCCTTTCCACGTTTTAATCAGCTTTCACAAATGCAGACGTATTGCCTTCCTCCTTCTTCTCCAGGCTAGTGTGTGCACCAGGCTCCACACTCAACCTCCTACTCAACAGTGATCAGATGCAAAGGAAAAAGAAAGGAACTTGCAGACAAGACTTTGGCCTCTGTGAGCTCAATGTCCAGCCCAGCTCCTCCACTTCCTAGCTGTGTGATCTTGGACAGATCACTTCAACTACACTGTCTTCATCTCTTTATCTGCATAATGCAGATTATTAGTCATATAAGGAGCTTAGACTAGTGAGTGCCTGGCATTAAAAAGAGGCCAATAGATGTTAGCTAATATTAAGTCTTATTTAACATTACATGTATAACTATCAGTATTATTTTTCTGCATAATCATAACTTCTATCTCATAAGGTTTACATCACCTAAAATGAAGAAATAGATGTGAAAATGCCTGGGCCAAAGTAATACTTATGAATTATCTGGTTTCTTCCAGTTCTAGTTGTTTGTCTTTATTCCCAGATTAATTAATACTGCTTTTTTTCAGTATTAGGGGGTCCTGGTACCTACTGAAGGCAAGCCTCTGAGCCCCTACTCTGTGGTTTCTAATCTAGTGTTTGGTAGGGTAAGAAATGCCGATCATATTCACTGACATGTCCTTGTGCCAGCTTTAAGTGCCCAGGGCCTACCTATTCATTCCCAGAGAGCTTACAATGTCCCTTAATTCATGCCCTTGACTCCTGTCAGTACTCACATGACCTAATAAACACATAAGAATTTCTTCAGACCGCCACCAACAACAATGATGTTTTTTTCTAGCATCTAGAACACAATTTCTAGGATACAATTTTCATAAAGAGTCTGTGGTATAGATGTTGGGAAAATGGTGAATAAATGGTTAAATCACTCTGGGCCACAAGTTTTCAGAGATTCCCTCTGCCATCAAGTCAACTCTCTTTCCCCATAGTTTGCTTGATTACTATGGTTATAAGTCGAGCCCTTCCCCTTGGCTGGCTTCAGTAAACTTGTGTTTCATGATTCCATAACATTGCCTACACACCCCAATATAGACACAGGGTGCTCACATGCAAACTTGCAGCAAGGTACACACACACACACACACACACAGCCCTGCCCAGACAAATGCATGTATATGTCCATGCCCATGTGGTCACTCACAGTGCTCACAAATATTCTGCTCAGGTGGGTGAGTCGACAGGCAAGGATCCTCAACTGTCCTAGTTTGCCCTTGCCTAAGACAGCACAGATTTTGAACATCGAACATCCTATCATCCTAGAATCCTTCAGTCCCAGGCAAGCCCAGGTGACTGGTTGCCTCTGGATAGCTTGAAGACTCACCAATAACAAAGGCACTGAGGGCCCACTGGAAAACAGCAAAGATCTCCAGGATGGTCCTGAGGTCCTTCTTGGAGGACCAGAACATTGTGCCCAGGATCCCAGTGGCTCCAGGTAAATGCTGTTTGGTTGTCTAGCCCTGACTGCTCTGGGGCTTGCCATATTTCCGCTCTTCAGGCTTTCTTCTCCAGCTGCTGAATAGTCTCCACCCCTTGCCCCAGCTCTCCACAGCATTGCAGGGCCTCCTACTGCCTCTGCTTTCCAATTGCTTCCAGCTGCCTACCTACACGTACTTTTACCCACTTGAGCTAGGCCTGGGTTGAGATTGCAACACCCCTTACACACCTGGATAGAGCACCATGCATGAAGCCTTAGTGTGGGAAGTGAGTGGGTAGGCTGGGGCTGGCGAAGGCTGCCAGGTCCAGTCTGAAGAGGGTGGGTGGGGCAGGAAGGAACCCAGGGCTCAGATGAGACAAACTCAGGGCCTACACTTCTGCTGATGATCTCAATGAGAATGTGACTGGAGGGCTGACGATGTCATAAGCCAGGCCTAGAAAGACCTTTGACCTATTAGTCATTATTAAAAGAAAAGGGGGCTGGGTGTGGTGGCACACGCCTTTAATCCCAGCACTTGGGAGGCAGAGGCAGGCGGATCTTTGTGAGTTCAAGGCCAGCCTGGTCTACAGGACAGCTGGGGCTACAAGGAGACCCTGTCTCAAAAAGAAAAAAAAAAAAAAAAAGAAGAAGAAAGAAAAAGGACATCACATGTATATCTGTGGGCAGAGAGTGAGTACTGAACAAATTTCCTATTGAAAGATTAGACAAATGCTAGTACATACTGTATTATTCTGGGTTAATTAAATTCTAGAATAGACAAAACTAATCTAGAGTGAAAAAAATCAGAGCAGTTGATGCTTCTACCAGGAACTGACTGAGAAGGAATTCGATGGACATTTGTGGGGCAGACAGTCATTTTTTCTCTATCTTTATATAATTTTGAATTTCACAGACCAAAAAAGTGTCAAAATAAAGTGAATAGGGCTGGTGAGATGACTCAACGAGTAAAGGTGCTTACTGCCAAGCCTGACAACCGAAATTCGATCCCCGGGACCCACATGGTAGGCAGAGAAAACCAAATTTTGCAAATTGTCTTTTGACTTCCCACATGTACTGGAGCAGGAGCATGCCCCATCTCCACAAAATAAATAAATGTGTATTGAAGGGGAGCGTCAGTCTCATTTAAGGGTGAGATCCTTAGTAGGTTAACCAGGCTTCAGTGCATGAACCCACACCAAAGAGCATTTAGGAACACAAACAGGCATATCTACACACACACACACACACAGATATTATATATATAATGAGTACAGAAATTCGGCGGGGGTGCAGATATGGGAGGGGATCAAAATATGATCAAAATATAAGTATGAAATTCACCAAAAATATAGTAAATAGGGGCTGGAGAGATGGCTCAGTAGTTAAGAGCACTTGCTGCTCTTGCAGAGGACCTAGGCTCAGATCCCAGCACCTATATGGCAGCTCACAACTGTTTACAAAAACAGTTCAATGGGATCCATGGCTCTCTTCCAGCCTCCATGAGCACTGCACACACAAGGTATACATACATATATGCAGGCAAGCACTCATACACGTAAAATAAAAATAAATCATTTCAGGGCTGGAGAGATGGCTCAGCAGTTAAGAACACTGGTTGTTCTTGCAGAAGACCCAGGTTCGAATTCTAGCACCCACATGGCAACTAACGATTGTCTGTAACTCTAGTCCCAGGGGATCTGACAGCCTCTTCTGTCCTCCATGGGTATTGTATGACACGGGTGCACTTACCTACACTCAGGTAATACACACATACACATAAAATAATAAAAATATTTTTAAAAAAACAAATAATTTCAAAAAACAGTATGTTTAAGATTTGTAGATTTCACTGCATGTAAATTTTACCTCAAAAATAAACAAATATTGAGCTCATGTCAATGCTGACATCTTTAGGAGTGAAAAGTAGTGATGTCTGCAATTTATTTTCAATGTACATAAAGTGTATTGATGGGTGGATAGAAGGATAGGTAGGTGGCAAATCAAATAGATCAAGATATTATGTGTACAATCTAGGTGGTGGGTTCACCACAGGGTCCTTTCAACTGTTCTATAGGTTCAAATTTTTATGATAGAATTTTGTTTCTTAAAAAAGTTCCCTCAAGGTCATAGTAAAAATAAATAAATTTAATTATTGACCTTGGGTTAAGCCCACAGGTGCATGGGAAGTTTCACATCTTCCAGCAGCTTCAGCAGTTGCTGTGGACCCATGGGGGCAGACCAGTCCTAAGACAGAATTAGTGGAGCTCTCCGCTCTCTGATCTCCACAGAGAAGTTTGCTGTGCTGTGAATGATGGTTAATGCAAAAGCTTCCAACTAGTCAAAACACAGAGAACAAATGACTGTGGACTGCTCAGCCACAAATGGGACATCTATATCACACCCCTGCCCCAAGGCTCAAGGGACCATTGTAGAATAGAGGTGGACAGACTTTGTAAGAGTCAGAGGTTAGGGAGGACTGGAACAAACAATGTCTTCTGGACACCACAGGAATGCTGCACACTATTGAACTCACAGCAGCTGTGGTTGCCTGCACAAGATCTGCACAAGATCAAGTGAGTCAATATTCTAGCATGGAATGGAAAGGGGCTCATGAGCCCACACCCCAGTTGAGGAACGATGGACAGCTGATGGCTTCTGGGGGAGGGAGAGTCAGTTTTCTGTAAGGAGATGACTCATGATAGGTCAATCATGTTCCAACATACGATCCCACACCCAGAAGTAGATGGCTAGCACAAACTGAAGTTAATGGGCTATTAAATTTTTTAAAGGACACAAAGTTGAGGGATAGGGAGAAGGGGATAGATCTGAGAGGAGTTAAAGAGGGGAACTGGGGTCAATATTATCCAAATACATTGTATAAACTTGACTTGATAGGCCTTAACATATATGACAGAATGTACGAAACCCAGAGAAGGGACTATGGGGAGTACAGATAGGGGAGGGAGTCTAAATATGATCAAAATACATTGTATGGCCGGGCGTGGTGGCGCACGCCTTTAATCCCAGCACTCGGGAGGCAGAGGCAGGTGGATGTTTGTGAGTTCGAGGCCAGCCTGGTCTACATAGCGAGTTCCAGGACAGCTGGGGCTACAGGGAGACCCTGTCTCAAAAAGACCAAAGAAAAAAAAGATACATTGTATGAAATGCACAAAAATTCAATAAACATTTAAAAATACATTGTATAAAATGATCAAAGAATTAATAAAATATTCTAAAATAAATACATTTTAAAAATCTGGCTTCTCAATGCATGTACATGTGTTGCTTGAACACAGGTATATATGTACAAAAGTAGATACATATGTCGTTGTCCATATATGTTTGTTATACATCCATGTATGTGGGTGGCATCTAAGTGTGCATTTGTATGCAGTGAGGATGTGGAACTATGAAGGCATCTCAGTCCAGCCACATGTGTGCTAGGGGTCAAGTACCTGAAAGAGTGAAGAACTCAAAGGGTTTCTTTGTGAAACGTAATTGTTGACAACATAGTATGGACCAGGTGCTGTTCTACTTAGCTGGGTTGCATCAGTGAAGAAAATAAACCAAAACAAATTAATGCTCTTGAGAAGTTTACATTCCGGTGAGGGAAGATAGAGGGTAGAAATTAATTGTCTAATTATAGAGTATAAGATGATTAAAGTTAGAGCAGAGTAGGAAAACTCCAGAGTGCTCACTTTTCCCAGACTGAGAAGGGGTTGGGTAGGAACAGTAGGCTTTGCAGTTTTAAAAGTCATGGTTACAGAAGGCCACGCTGTGAAGGGAACATTTGAGCACAGGTTTGAAGGAGATAAGGAGCAAGCCATGCAGCTAATTATCCAGGTGGAGGGGGCCATCAGTGCCCAGACCTTTAAGTAAGGTATACCTGGCAGGTTCCAAAGGGCAGCAAGAAGATTTGAGCCAAGTGAGTGACAGGAACTGAGGATATAAAGTTGGTAAGGTTAGCAGGACCCAGATCATGGTGGGCCTTATAGATCGAGGAATGGACTTAACTTTTTATCCTGACCAAAATGAGGAACTACTGAAGGGTTCTGAGCAGAAAAGGGCTTATATTTTTAAAGGGATAGAGAAAAAAGAGGAGACCTTCAGGGGGCTATTTCAATAATCCCCTCTTGTATAATGATGCCTCAGGCCAAGTTGGTCTAATCCAACATGCTCTGATCCTAGATGCCGGATAATATTCTCTCTTATAAAACAGAGACCCCACTTGGACCTTCTCCCTTCTGACACTCAGATGCCTCCAAAAAAGGAGTTGCACTGCTTGAGTACCTGCCATGGGTCCTTCCCTGGCTTGGAGTCTTTCCCTCATCTGGCCTTGTGCCATGCAGTCCTGAAGGAAACCCATGGAGGACTTGGGTGGCTCACCTGCCTGGCTAGAATGCTGGTTCTCTGCAAGGGCTCCTGAGAAGGGAGGCTGAAGAGGGCAGCAGGACCAGTCTCCAAAACTGTGTAGAACCCAGGATAAGGAATCTGGCCTTTACCCAGTTGGCACTGAGGAGATGAGGTCAGCTTCTAACCATGGAGGGTGATTTGTGCCAAATGCCAAATTAAGGCAACCTTTGGGCACGGGATAGCTGTCAGAACCCAACCACCCCCACGATTGACACATGGCTCACCCCTTTCTTCTCTAACAGCTACTTGCAGTGCCAGGCTCATCTGGCACAGAGTAAGTAGCTCATGATCTAAGTCCCCCCAAGGGCTTATGGGGACTTGGCCAGTGCAGAGCCCAGATCCTCCTCTTTATGTGAATGATTTCATTGTTGGGGGCAAGGCTAGCTCACTCCTTATTAAGCTCAGGTTCCTATTAGGGAAATTTGTATGATTTGGTTTTGGGTTTAAGTTTTGTTCTTGAGACAGGGTCTCACTATATAGCTCAGGAAACTTCGAATGCACAATCCTCCTCCCTCAGCCTCCCACATGCTGGGATTATAGGCACATACCATCACCTCTGACTTGTTTGGGTAACTTTTTGAGACTGATTACATTTGGAGAACAAACTCCATGTCCATAAACAATGGGCAAGGCAAAGGAGAGAATAAGCACAGGCAAGTGAGAAGAGGTTGGCCAGGGAACCTGGCATGGAGGTAATGGTCTAGTTTGGCCCCAGTGGACAATGGAGATTTGGAACATAGGATGAGGAACATTTGACAAGCAGGTCCTGCGGTGACTAGTAAAGCCATCTGCTGGTTTCTGAAGTGTGTTCTGTCAACTCTGGGTTTCCAGATACTTATTTCAAAGGACAACTGCAATGGAGCAGTAGGGGAATAGAAGATTCTGGACTCGACATCCCATCTTAAAACAGAGCACCAGCTCTTATTTAATCTGTTTAATATTGGAATTCCACAAAAGATTACATTTAACAAAATAATTGAAGTTAGGCATTCTGTGATACCCTTTGGGGACCCAATAGAACAATGAGGAGAAGATGCCACAGTAGTGGGCTAGGGGCCAATGCCAAAGCAATAAAGATTTGCTGAGAGGAAGAGCTACCTGTCACAGAAGAAGAATGCAGAGCCCGAGCGATCACTCCTTCCCTCCACAGAGCGACTCCCGAGGGGAGGGTCCTTATGTCAAATCTGGCCCTGAGGAATTGTATTTTTCCCACCTCGTCATGCGCTTATCCCCCTGACCCTGTCCTCCTTCCCTCCCATACTACTGTGGTTATTCTCTGGATGCTGACAGGTCTTACTGTTGTCATAGCCAAGTTTCTAACACAGGCCATGAAAAAGATACTCACTCATATTTGTTATAAAAATATTTGAGTGGATGAAAGCTCAGCCTGAGATGCACTGGGTAAATCTCTGAAGCTTGGTTTCCTTACTTGTAATAGTAGATAATGTATAATGACAGATGGCCAGTCATTTTGTGAATTGTGAAATGCTGTCTATATAGGTTACTCATATCACTACCACTAAGAGAAGGAGGAGGAAAGTAGAGGGCACAAAGAAAGGCCCAAAGTTAAACAGATCTCATCCCAAGATGGCTTTCCCTCTGAGCTGCATGATCGCGGGGAGTGTTAGAAACTGAAGAGTGTGACAGTATGAGCATTTGGAATATTTTAGATGCTCTGCCTTCCTATCTGTACAGAAAAGACCATGTACTCAACCTTGGCTTATATCTCCCCATCCTAACTCCAAATAGAAATTGTAAAAGCTGCTTGAGCTCTTCCAGTCCTCAGTCCCGCCCCCAAATCATCTTCCTACTCTCGGCTCACAGACCCTTAGAGATTCTGAAGCTGTTGTGTTATTTTTCTGCGGAAACAGAAAGTCCAACTTGGGGAAGCAATGATTTTATTGGACTTAAAGAAGCATGGGTTAGGGTTACTTTTAGGCCTGTGAGTGACTCAGAAAGAGCTACATTGCCTTAAAGTTCCATCCTAGCAGAGGAAATGACCTCATTCAAGGCTGCATGAATGGAGTCCGGCCTGCAGTTAATCTTCTACCTCCTATATACTGGAACACATTCCAAGATCACATGCAGCTGGGGAACAGGAAGGAGGAAGTAGCTATTCCCAAGAGAGGCTCAGAAACTGTCAGAACTCAAAGGATCTGAGTTTTCTAATTCCAAGCATCACCGGAGATGGACTGTCCATGGCCTTTACTGAGCCCCTTACCAGTGAAAGCCTTCTTTCTGTTTTTTGATCCAGGCCCAAGCCACCCTGGTTGTACACTAACCCCCAAAACAGACAAAGCTCAGTCCTTCCCTTGAATAGCAATTTTCACTGCACCTAAGCAGAGTTGCCAAGTAAAACACAGGAGATTAGTTATATTTGTGTTTCAGATAAACAATGAATAATATTGTATAAGTATGTTCCATGCAATATTTCAGACAGATTTACTCTAAAACATCACTGGCACAGAACAAATACTACATAGGACACGTTTATATGAAGACATTGTTATTCATTTAAAATTCAAATTTAATAGAGTTCTATACCTTTATTTTCTAAATTTAGCAACCCTATGATTCAGGATCACATGGTCAAGGCAAGTGGCACACTGAAAGCCACAGTGTGGAAGAGCCCAGCTAGTGGCTCAAGGAGATCTGCATGTCACATGCAATTTCTCAGTCACCCCAGAGGTCAGTCTAGCCCCATCCCTTGTTCAACAGAATGAATCCTCACTGTTCCAGGGATTATTTTTGCATGCCTGACACCCATTCTCATGGGACCCATTTCTTAGGAAAGGAGGAGGGCAGCTGGGGAGGTCTTTCAGGTATTCTGACTTAAGTGCTCGCTTTTCCATTTCCCTCATTTGGCAAACTAAGAATGATGGTGGTCTGAAAGAAAATGAGAAAAAAGAAAAAAAAGGAAGAGAAAAGAAAAGACAAGGCTAATGATAAGAAACAATAGCAGCCTAATTTGGTTCAGAGGACCACAGTGAACTCCTAATGATTTAAGAAACTGGAAATTTCTGTCTCCTCTGCTCAGGCATGCAGTGTGTGTCTTTCCGGTTTACAAAGGGTCCCAGGATTTGGGACCTCACCTGGCCATTTGTTCCAAAAAACTCGCCTTCGCTTCCAATCTCATACAACTGGTGACAGTGATGAGTCTCACACTGTCTTACATGTGCTCATGTAGTCACTTGGCAGATGTAGGAGGGGGCAGGGAAAGTGATCTGAGTAAGTAGACTATGGCTAAGGAGAAACAAAGGGAAGAAAGGATGTAGGGCCATAGTCAGGAGTAAGATTGTGATGTTCTTATCAAAGGTTAACTTCAATCTTCCATGTCATTCTACAGTTACTTGATGTTCATCTATCCTCTCCTTTTCGGTTGCAAGCTCCATGAGGTTATGGATCCCTGTCTACTTTACTCATTGCCTAGAACTGTGCCTAGCACACTGTACAGCTGATTAATGGTGGATTAATGAATGAATGACTGAATGAATGAGAAAAGCAAGTCAGAGTTATGAACAGGATGAGGAACAAGACTGAGATCAGTATAGAAACTAGGCCTAAGTGGTGCATAAAGCGTTTTTGGCCTTATAGCCTAAAGGGGCAGGTGGGAAGGTGAGGAAAGAGTATATCTTCAGTGATCTGCTACTCAAAAGCTTCCCGTGAGGCTGGCTCCTTGTTGCTCAATTATCTATACCTCCTTACTGGCATTCTAACACCCGCAGCCCAGTGATGTAACCCTCATCTGCACTGGAGAGACCGTGACTCTCCAGATGCCCAGGGACTGGGAGCCCAGGACAGGAGGGAATGCTTTCCTCACACCCTTGCTGTTTAGACCCACGAAACACCATGCGCTGTTGTCTCTAATGAGGATGACTTGGACATAACGGCTTCTATTTAAGTTTTTCGGTGGTCCTCTCAACAACCTTATCAACAGCTCACTGAAAACCTCCTGATGATGTAGGTGAAGAACCCAGTCCAAAAACTCAGAGATCATTAAAGTTTGAACTAATGAGAACATTGATAACCATGTTAAACTGCTGTGTCTGGTGGTCTCTGAAGGCCTCTATGGGGGAAGAGGAATGGAGTGGTGAGTGAAAGGGCAGACATGGAGTTATGGAATGGGGAACATGAGCTAGGAGGCAGAGACTGGGGTGTGGCATAAGAAAGGGACTGCCATTTTATTGCTGGCCTCCTTAGAGCCAGGACACACATGTGATCATCACAGTCCCTTGCATAACAGGTATTAATTCTCTGCCCCCCCTCACTGACCAGCAAAGCCTATCCTTAATCAATAAGACGACTTACATCATCCCCAATACTTCTTATTAGAAAATGTAACTTCGAATTCCCTTCCATATAATCCTTATCAAAAGTTCAATTGAGAGAAGTGATAATTCATAGAGAAGAGCAAAGAGCAGACAGCTCCTCCACTGAAGGTTCTACAGGCAAAGCCTGTGCTCTGGAGGCTACAGCACAATCTCTAAAGATCTTCAGTGCAGATCTTCAGTGCAGAGTGTATATTACAAAAATTATGGTTTCCTTAACACAAAACATGAACAGCAAAGACAACATTGCAAAGCAATACACTTCAGGCCACAGAAACAAACCCACACAATGGAGGGTGACGTTCACAAGGATCTGTCATCATTTCTGCATAATCTGAAAAAGTAACTTGACTGCAGCAAGCAAGTACAAGATATGAGACCATGGACCTCGAGCTATCAAAGTCCGAAAGATGGCTCTTTCAGGATCAGCATAATACTTTTCTAAAATTGTGTTTGATTCATTATAAGTCGTGGCATTTCTTTGAAACATACATGAAAGCAAGGGGGAGTATTTAGATTTCCTTTACCTAAAATAAAAGGGAAAAAGGGCCAATAAGGTGGCTCAGAAGATAAAAAATTTGCAACCAAGCCTGATGACCTGAGTTTGATCCCCGAAACCTATGTAAAGGTAGAAGAGAAATGACTCCATAAAGTTGTCCTCTAACCTCCATACATGGACCATGGTACACATGACCCTCCCCCAGTATGTGCACGTGCACACACACAGAGACACAGACACACAGACACACAGACAGACACACACACACACAAATAAATAGATAGATAAATGCAATTGAAATAGGAGAGAGAAAGATTAACTGGACATTCTTTGCTCTATTCCTCTGGCTAGTACAACTGAACTTCTGGATGTCATATGCAAACAAACAGAGGAAGAGTCTTAAAAGTAGAAAGAAGGTAAATGACTTATGGCCCTCAGGATGGGAGGAATGACAGGAATTTTCTCTTTGTCTCATCCATGCCAAGCTTGAAGTTGAAGAACATAGTGACCAAAAACATTTCGAGGTCTAAACAAAAAGAGCCCCAAAGACTTGTTCTCTTTAGCTAAAGATTTAGGAAAGGATTAAACTTGCAAGGCAGAAACTTTCTAGACAACAACCACTCTACTCCAGTCAAAACCCGAGAAATAACTGTGCTTACCCACATTCGTGCCTACACCTACAGCAACAAAGACTTAATGGTGAAGCCTAGACTTCTATTATCATGAGCCTATATGACATGCCTCAACACTCCCAATCCCCTACCACCATAGACTCATAAAAGGTCAAGTCTGAAGCAGAAACTATCATGCCTACAGCAGGTAAAAAAGATCTACCCATATATACTGTATTGGTGGAGACAATGGGGAACTTAGACTCCCACCCCCACCTAGAAGTAATGAAGTGCTCCTTCTCCCTTCTGAGGCAGTAACAGAGAAGACCTAGCAAAGAGTCAAGGGTTTCACCATCATAAGGCCATATTGGTGAAGATACCACACATTTTTGTTGCAGGACATAGAGAAATCAATGTTGAAATAACTAGGAAACTTCCTCCCTGCTGCTTAGCTTTCACAGTGCTGGAAGGTGCTGTGCAAACTGCTAGGAGAGAAAAGACAGTAATAGTCTTGCCTGGTGATGTATTATGCATGCTGCAATACCAAAGTGCTAGACAAGATGTGCCCGCTGGTACAATAGTGGCATGATGGGCTATGGGGTAACCAACCACTTGTAATTGGATTTGAGACTGAGCCACAGGAGGGAATTTGGGCCTGGTTCTATGAAACCATTCAAGAGCCCATGGACCAGGAGGTCCATAGGCCCTGGGGGGGACCCTACTATTGTTATTCTGCTAAATGGTCATGTTTTATAATTGTTTTCTAAATATAAATACATTAGAGATGAGGAAGTGGTTAAGAAGCTCCAACCTCACCTAAAGAAATTGTGACAATAGATGACTGTTGGGAGGGGCAAAGGCAGTCTCTTTCAAACATGGGGCTCTTGGTAAGTTAACCATGCTCCAGTGAATGGACCCTCACTGAAGGGTTCATCCCTTCATTTGGAGACACAAATTAGGCTCTAGAGGCCATATATATATATATATAGAGTTATTAAATTGGACGGAGGCAATATGGGGAGGTGGTATAGGAGAGGGGATCAAAATACCATCAAATTATATTGTATGAAAAAACCACAAAAATTCAATTAAAAAAAATTGCAAAAATTCAATTAAAAATATTTCTATTTATACCCATAGAACTATATTGTTCTCAGCCATGGTCACAGAAGGTTTTTCTTTTTGCTTTTGCAGTGGACAACAGTACTGAGACTTAAACTGGTCAGAGTACTGAGACTTAGTGACTGTGAGTGCTCAGTCATAAATAGGTCATATCCACCAACCCAGCAAAGAGTCAGGGAACATCATAGGAGGCAGAAATAATTAAGGGTCTCCACCAGAAAACTCCTTGACCTGATAAACACATTCAGAAAGATAGCAGGATACAAAATTAACACACAAAAATCAGTATAGCCTTCCTATACACCACCAATAAACATACTGAGAAAGAAACTGGGGCGGGGGTGGAATCCCATTAATGATAATCTCAAAAACCATAAAATATCTTGGACTAAATCTAACCGAGGAAGTAAAAGACCTGTTTAATAAAAAATTTTAAGGCACCGAGGAAAGAAATTGAAGAAGATACCAGAAGATGGAAAGATCTCCCATGCTCATGAATCAGCAGGGTTAATATTGTGAAAATGGCCAACCTATCAAAAGCAATCTACAGATTCAATGCAATACCAATTAAGATTCCACCACAATGCTTCACAGAAATTGAAAAAATAATAATCTCAAATTTCATATGGAAACACAAAACAATTTTGAACAAAAGAACTGCTGAAGGCATTACCATCCCTGGTCTCAGACTATACTACAGAGTTATAGTAATAAAAACAGCATGGTACTGGCATAAAAACAGATACATTTGTCAATAGAATAGAATCAATGACCCAGATTTAAGTCCATGCAATTGCAGCCACCTGATTTTGGACAAAGAGCCAAAAATACACATTGAAGAAAAGACAGCATATTCAATAAATGGTGTTGGTCAAACTGGATAGCTACATGTAGAAGAATGAAATTAGATCCTTACCTCTCACTATGCATAAAATTTAGCTCCAAGTGGATCAAGGACCTAAACATAAGACCTGATACAGTAAATCTGATAGAGGAGAAAGCAGAGAATACATTGGAACTTACAGGCACAGAAAAGGACTTTTTTTTTTAAACTTTTACAAAAACTTTATTTTAAATTTCATACATGCATATAAGGTGTTTTGATCAAATCCATGCCCACTCCCTCCCCTCCAACATTCCCCACTCTGAAGAGGTAACCCTAAAATCTTTTAAGGATTAGATACAAGCTCCCAAACACTTTTGACATTTTTGGCCTTTGGAACAGAGTATGTTGCTAAGAGGCTCAAGGACATTTTGACTTTTAGCCAAAAACTGTCTACATTTCTTTGGGATCTTTTTACCCTAACTGCCTAGCCAATTCCTACCTCCTATTCTTATCACGCCATCCTCTGAAACGGTTACCCAAATTGCCAATATGGAATATGGACTCAGACCACTCTGGCTTCTTTGAACAGGGACACAGGGTGAGGCAATTTGGGTACCCCCTCAGTGGGTCTATCTAAAAGACTCCCAAATTGCATAACTCTTGTCTGTAAGGGGAGAAGAAAGTCCTTGAATCATGAATAGAAGATGTGAAGGAGAAGTAAAGGCAAGAGTAATTAGCATTACAAGTTCTGGACAGGAAACTAGAAAAGAGTCAGAACAGGGCACTTTTCAAATGTTCATATGAGAGTCCATTGGAGTTTCTTGACAAGGGCTTCCAAAAGCATCCCTCTGTTGGGTTCTCCCTCCTTTTTCTTTTGTCTTCCAAGGCTGGACTAGTTGGCTGGGAAGAGTGGCTGGATTCTCGGGTGAGGGTCCAGTGACCCTGCTTGGCACTCCAGAAAAGGAATTTCTGAACATGAATCCAATAATGCAGGCATTAAGACCAAAACTTGACAAATGGGATCTCATGAAAGTAAAAAGCTTCTGTACAGCAAAGGACACCATCATTCAAGTGAAGAGGTAATCTACAAAATGAGGGCAAAAATCTTTACCAGTTATACCTCTGACAAGAGGGTTAGTATCTAGAATATACAAAGAACTCAAAAAACTAAACATAAAAAACCCAAACAGTCCAATTAAAAATTAGGGCAAGGAACTAAACAGAGAGTTCTCAAAAGATGAAAAGCAAATGACTGGGGAATTTTTTTTAATGTTCAGCATCTTTAATCATTAAGGAAATGTAAATTAAAACTACTTTGAGATTTCATCTTACCCCAATCAGAATGGCTAAGATCGAGAAAACAAAAACAAACAACAACAACAAAAAAAAAAAAACAATGCTGGTGAGGATGTGCAGAAAGGGGAACTCTTAAGCCAGGCGTGGTGGCACATGCCTTTAATCCCAGAACTTGGAAGACAGAGGCAGGCAGATCTCCATGAGTTCTAAGCCAGCCTGGTCTACAGAGCGAGTTCCAGGCCAGTTGGGGGCTACAGGGGGACCCTGTCTCAAAAAGACCAAAAAAAAAAAAAAAAAAAGAAAAGAAAAGAAAGGGGAATTCTTATCCACTGCTGTTGGCAATGCAAACTGGTACAGCCACGATGAAAATCAGTGTGGAGACTCCTCAAAAAGCCAGAAATAGATCTCTCACAAGAGGCAGCCATACCACTCTTAGGCTTATATCCAATGAACTCTATATTCTACTACTACAGAAATACCTATTCATCCATGTCCATTACTGCTCTATTCACAATAGGCAGAAAATGTAAACAACCTAGATGCTGATTTACACAATGGAATATTATTCAGCTGTTAAGGAAGATGAAATTCACAGGTAAATGAATGGAACTGGAAACAATCATCTTGAGTGAGGTAACCTCAACCCAGAAAGACAAACATTGCATGTTCTCTCATACGTGGATACTAGCTTTGAATCTGTAGATACATGTGTTTCAATTGGAAAATCCATAGAGGTCAAGAAACTAGTAAGGGGGCAGGGGGAGGGAGGCTTCAGGGGAGAGGAGACAGAATGCTGTCATATAAAAGAGAGAAGGAGAATAATGGAATAGAAAGTGTTGAATGCAGTGGGGAATTGGAAGGGTAACAGAGCAGAGGAAGAAGTATGGGGAGGGATAACTAATACCAAAGGCCTTTAGAAAAAGTCATATGGAAACCTACCAGTATAGAAACTTCATAAAGTATATACACATGCAATCTAAAATGAGATTAAATGGAATTACCCTATAAGAGGGGACATTGCCCCTACCAGACAGCATAAGCTAACAAAATAAAACTTCAATGCCAGGAAAGGACTGCTTCTTTTGAACCTGTTGCCCAGAGGTTCCAGAGACCCTCAAACAATACTGGCTATTGCTCCTGCTCTTGGTTACCCACCATAAATTGATGATAAGACCCTGTTGTTGAAGACACTACATGCATGAGTTGTAGAACAAATGAGAAATCAAGCTGGTGCTGACCTCAAAGTTTTACCTCTACTGGCTAGCTTTTACAGTGATGGAAAGTGCTATGCATGCTGCTGGAAGAAAAAAGTAAACACCAGACTACTATCCTCAGGCCTCTTGGGGTAAGTCTATAGCGCAGCTCTCCGCACCGGGACTCCCTAAGCAACATTCACCCTTCCACCCACCCCCTCGCTGTTCTATACTCCTAGTTTGGGCCCTGCGCCATTCCTAGTCTCGGGGCCCCAGACACCTGGGGAACCAATACTGCTTCCTGATCCTTCTCACCCAGAGCACCTAAGTCCTTTTCTTGGGCTCCAGGAGCACAGCTTCTGGTCCTGGCCCTGCCCTCATCTCCCTCTACTTCCCTGGTCCTGCAACACCCACCAGCCTC
>NW_008347808.1:5923692-5959415 GCF_000622305.1 Nannospalax galili
CAGATATATAAAGATTAAAGACTCATGTTCAAACATCTAAGTGTTAGTTGCATTAAAAATGAATTTTTCTATATGAAACAGTATATTAAATGAAATGGAGACCTTTTTTAAAGATTAAAAACCTTTTTAAAGGTTAAAACCTCATTCAATTTTATGTCTTATAGGGTTTATAATGAGTACAATATTGTATAATTGTAATAATTCAACTGTAAACCTAAAAATTTACAGCCAATTTTGAAAATGATGCATCCTACCTCAGGAAACCGTTATTGAATATGTCAATTGTGTTGTAAAAAAAAATTCAATAATAGTCACAATACATTGATCATTTCACTATTTCAATATTGGTTATAGCAAAAATAATGATGTTTTCTATTTAATCAAGTAAACATAGGTAGACCTCAAATGAGGCTGTCCCTTTTATTCCACACGAATAATATAGATATCACCTTTGTTTGTATATTGTGTTCATGTGTAAGACAATATAGCCATTATTTTTACAACAATTTTAATGTTTATCTCCAATATTTCAGAGTTTTAAGATTAAAAAAAAAAAGTAAACACCAGTCTTGCCCAGCTCTGACTCCTGCAGATTACAATAACAACTCGCCTGGCAATATATATCCCCTGGTTCAATAGTGGCACAAATGTTATGGGTGTAGTCAACCACTTTCTGATTGTATTTAAGATCTGCTTCACAAAATGGAGCCCATACCTAACACCAATGTCAGGCCTAGGGTCCTGTGGCCACACAAATCACAGGCCATAGGGGAGAACCTACTACTATTATGCTGCTAAATGGGCACAGTATTAAACTAACTTCTAATGACTTATTGTTATACTCATAGATGAATGCATCTCAAAACTCTCACCAGAGAAGCTTCCTCATTCACCAGATGGTGATTAACACAGAGACCCAGAACTAATCAATGTGCAGAGAATAACAGACAGCAGAGTGCTTATCCCTGAATAGGACACCTATATCAAACCTCTGCCTTCCAAAGCTCAGGGATCATTGCAGATGAGGAGTTAAAAAGACTGTAAAAGAGGGGCTGGAGAGATGGCTCAGCGGTTAAGAGCACTGAATGCTCTTGCAGAGGACCCGGATTCGATTCCCAGCACCCACATGGTGGCTACAAACTGTCCTTAACTCCAGTTCCAGGGGAATCCGAAGCCCTCTTCTGACCTCTCCAGCACTGCACATGCAGGCAATACACTCATAAAATAAAAATAATAAATAATTTTTTTTAAAAAGACTGTAAAAGCCAGATGTGGGGGATGACCAAAAGGAAATAATGTTTTCCAGATAGCTGAGAAATTATTGGTATGAACTCACAGCAATTGTGCCAGCATGCAAAAGATCTATGTAAGATCAAGCCAGACAAAATCTCAGCATAGTGGTGTGGAAGCGGGTAAGGAATCCCAATTCTAGCTGAGGAACTATCGGCTACCGATAGCTGCTGGGAGAGGGAGAATCAGTTTTCTTTAAGGGTGTGACACTGGGTATGTTAGCCAAACTCCAGTAGATGGAGCCACACGGAAGGATGTTTGAGGACTCAAATTAAATGAGTATGTAAACTTGAGTGGGAGAGGTAACAAGGGGGTGCAGATAGGCAGATAGGGGAAGGGATCTGAACATGATCAAAATACAGTTTGAAATTCTCAAAAATTCAATAAAATATTTTAAAAAGATAAATATACTCCTCTGTTAGAAGAATGTAATAGTCTAAGGAATGCTGTGAAATGCTTTTTATGGACATGACATGGCTATTGAACTCATGAACTCACAATAACTGTGGTTACCTGCACAAGACCTGCAAAAGATCAAGTCAGTCAAAATTCTGGCATAGATGGGGAGGGGGGAGCACATGAGGCCTTAACCTAGCTGAGGAGTTATTGATAGTTGATGGTTTCTAAGCAAAGGTCATTTTTCATTAGGGATGTGGCCAGTGGTAGGTTGCCCATGTTCCAGTGGATGATTACATATCCGTTTTCTATATGCGTATGGGAAGCACTTTATATAAGAGGGATTGAAAAAAGAAGAGGGTGTGAAGTTGGGAGGGGATGTGTTGGGGATGGTCCAGGGGGATGGACTATATCTTCTCAAACCATGAACCAAAATAAGTCCTTCAGGAAATTCACAAGTGTAAATCTACAAGATAAATACAGATTTATACGCTAAGAATGAGAAGGTGTTAATGAAAGAAATCAGTGAAAATTTCTATTTGAATAAATGGAGATACAGACACAGGTGTTCATCGATTGGAAAACTCAACACAATAAAGATGTCAATTTTCCTCAAATTGCTACACAATTTTAACACAATTCCTATGAAAGTGCCAACCAGCATGATTGTGTGTGTGTGTGTGTGTCTTTTTGAGACAGAGTCTCCCTGTAGCCCCAACTGGCCTGGAACTTGCTATGTAGTTTAGGCTGGCCTTGAACTCACAGAGATCTGCCTGCCTCTGCCTCCCAAGTGCTGGGATTAAAAGCATGTGCCACCATTCCCAGGAAGATTTTTTTTTTTTTTTGCAACCATAGAAAAGAGTATTCTAGGGGCTGGAGAGATGGAGCAGCAGTTAAGAACACTGCTTTTGCAGAAGACCTGGGTTCAATTTCCAGCACCCTCATGGTGGCTAACAACCATCCATATCTCCAGTTCCAGGGTATCAGATGCCCTCTTCTAGCTTCCACGGGCATTGCTTGACATGGGTGCACTTACATACTGGCAGGCATAACATTCATACACATAAAATAAAAATAAATAAGTCCAAAAACTTTTAAAAATATTTTTTATTATTCTTATTTTATGTGGATGAGTGTATTGCCTGCATGTAGGTAAGTGCACCCATGTCATACAATGCCCAAGGAGGACAGAAGAGACTGTTGGATCCCCTGGAACTGGAGTTATGGACAGTTGTTAGTGGCCATGAGGGTGCTAGGATTTGAACCCGAGTCTTCTGAAAGAACAGTGATCTTAACCACTGAGCTGTCTCTCCAGCCTCCCAAAAGTTTTTTTAAAGAAAAGAGTATTCTAAAATGCAAAAGAACTGAAATAACTTTGAAAGAAAAGAATAAAATTATAGAAATGATTTACCTGATTTTAATACTTATAACAAAGCTACAATAAATCAAGACTGTATGGTGTAGGTGGAGAGAGATAAATATATAGATAACACAGTGGACAGTAACAAGGATAACAGAGTATATGGGTTCCAGTGAGGGGGCGCGTTGGGAGGGTGCCATTTGGGATGCAGGTATAAAAATGAACAAGATTGTTTGGGATATTCTGTATGAAATACACAAAAATTTCTATAAATAAAAATTAATAACTAAAAATTTAAAAATAAATAAATAAAACCTTTGTCAGGTGTGGTGGCTTACACCATAATCTCAGCACTTGAGAGCATGAGGCAGTGGATTGTGAGTTTGATGCCAGCAATGGGCTACATAGCAAGTACATGTCTGAAAAGTTAATTAGTTAAAACCTTTCTGTGGGGGCTGGAGAGATGCTCAGCAGGTAAGAGTTGTGGTTGCTCTTGCAGAGGACCCAGGGTCGGTTCCTAGCACCTACATGGTGGCTAACAGCCATCTGTAACTCCAATCCTGGGGGATCCGATGCCCTCTTCTAGCCTCCATTGGCATTGTGTACACATAGTGCACTTAAGTACAAGCATACACATAAAATAAAAATAAATTAGAAAAACTTTAAAAACTGTTTTTTGATTCTGATAGTCCAACACATACATGGCTTCACCAGGCTGGGAAAATGATCTATCATTAAACTGCAAATCTGTCTCCAGAATTAAAGGCTTCTGCTCTGAGCTTTGCCCTGTTAAGAAGATGAAAAGGCAAACTCTCGACTGGGGGAAAATATTTTCAAGCCACTTATCTGGCCAAAAAAAGCATTTAGACTATAAAAGAACTCTCAAAACCTAACAGTAAAAGCAATCCATTTAGAAAATAGGCAAACAATGTTGCCATTTTACCAAACAAGACATGTTATAGATGGCATTTGAAGACATTTAGAGTTGAGTATCAGGTGAGATGGCTCAGCAGGTAAAAGCACTGCCTTGAAAACTTGATAACCTGAGTTTAATCCCATGAACTCACAGTGAGACAAATTCCACAGAGAGACCAAGTCCACAAAGTTATCCTCTGACCTCCATACTGTCAGGCAGTGACCCAAGCAGCCCCCCCCCGTACATTATACACACACACACACACACACACACACACACACACACAAACACAATAGTAATAGAAATAATAATAATAATAATAATAATAATTTTAAAAATGTTGAAAAGATGAACATCAGAGTACTAGTCTTTCTTAGCATAGACAAAGTTCTGGGTTCCATATCCAGTACTGAAAAAAAACATTAGATACACGATATTAAAATCATAATGAGATTATCAGCATGAGTAAAATTTCTTAAAAATGATAACAACAAATACTAGTGAGAATACACAGAAACTGAATCACTCACACTCCTAGTGAAAATGTACAAGACACAGCCATTCTGGAAAATAGAGCTTCTTAAACAATAAGTATATGCTTAGAATATGTACAGTAAATTCATCCTTGGGCATTTTCTCTAGAGAAATGAGGACTTATGTTCACACTGATATCTGTACTGACTGGAGGATGTACTTCAGCCATAGTGTTTGTTGTTAGGTTGGTTTGGTTGTTTTGAGTTTTTTTCTCAAAAACCAGGGTGTCATGTAACCCAGGATGACCTTGAACTTACTGTGTAACCCGGGATGACCTTGAGGTCTTGATTCTCATACCTCCACCTTCCAAGTGCTGAGATCACAGGACTCCTTCCACCAGCAGAGCTGGTTTACAAGAGTGCAGGCAGAGATGTTTGGGAACTCAAGACAGAGACAGATTAGGGAAGGATGAGAGCATATTTGAATGAGTTTGGGGATTTTTTTCTCTTTTCAGGACTTTTGGAAACAGAAAACAATCAGGAAGAAGTGGTTTGGTGAACACTGACTTGTGTTTCGTGGATATTCTAGAGAGCACATTTTAGGGCCCTCGGGGCCCAGGAAAGGGGTGTTTAGGTGACTTCTCTTAGCACAAGCCAAGAGGTTTGCTTATTTGTAGTGTGTGCCTGTAGAGAGAGTCGTTATTGCTGTGTTACACGTAAATGGGTCCCCTCGGTTTTGAAACATAAATTAAAAGGGCTCTGTGTTCCCAAGAAGATAGGGAAATGTCTTTGTTCTGTTACACAGCCTGTGTTCTGTCAAAACTTTCAAATAAAGTAGCAGTAGGAGTCACTGAAAGATTCTACAAGTCCTACTAACTCCTATGCCATTAGGAGTGATATTTGAACTGGTTAAAACCAGAAGCGTGAGGTGCGTGAGGTGCTCGAGGCCTGAGGAAGCCTGGAAAAACGTCACAACGCCTGACATGTCTAGGGGGCGTGGCCCGGAAGCAGTGACCAATAGCAAGCAGGATTGAGAATAGGGTGGGACCAGTCAGCCTGGGTGGTGCCACAGCAACGCAGCTGCCTCAGGCACAAGCTGTGTGGCCTGTTCCCGGTTCAGAACTGTTGGTGCTCCCTCTAGACTTCAACTGTCTCTGAAGTCTAGATATGACAGACAACTCCCAGAGAGAATTCCAACAGGTGGTCCGCCGCTACAGTCGTGAAAAGAAGGAATTGCAGGCTCACATCCAAACCCTTAAGAACTCCATCACAAAGAATGACAGTGATAGGAGAAAACAGTTGCTTCTCCATATTGCCCGCCTTGAGGCCAAAATGGAGCAGAGACACCAACGAGAGTTGGAGGGATTCGAAGATGAGCTCAACCCCAGCCTGGAATCCATTACAACCAACCTCATGAAAATGAACCTCGAGAACCTGTCTCCTCCTCGCTCGGTCAAGGCCATGAAAAGACGTGAAAGAAGAGCTGCATTAGCTACATATTGGCCGTGAGGAAGAAGACAAGATCTCTGCCATTCTGGGACCCAAAAAACTGGAGATGAAGGCTATCCCCGCCGACGGCCACTGCATGTACCGTGCCATCCAGGATCAGCTGGTGTACTCGGTGACAGTGCAGAGCCTGCGCTGCCATACGGCCCAATACATGCGCGAACACATCGACGACTTCCTGCCATTCTTCGTCGAACCTGAGGCCGGTAACTTCACCCACGAGGACTTCCTGAGGTACTGTGATGACATCGTGCACAGGGCCTCGTGGGGAGGCCAGCTGGAATTGAGAGCTTTGTCGCACGTCCTTGAGACTCCCATCGAAGTGGTGCAGGCCAACTTGACCATCATCATCATCTGAGAGGAGTACAAGAAGAAGCTGCTCATCCTCGTCTACCTGCACTATGCCTGTAAATTCGGGAAGCACTACAACTCCGTCAAGCCCATTGAAGCCTCCGGTGCTGTAGGAGGCAAGGCACCTCGCCTCTTCTAGGCGTTTCCTGCAGCCGCAGAGCCCTGAGGCCTTTTCCAGCAAGCCGGTGAGACCGCCTTATGGCACTGTGGCCCTTCCGCAGTTGATACTGCAGTTCCTGTGAGAACTGAAGCAGCTTCCCCCCACCCTGCTCTGTTTTCCCCTTTGTTTTCCTTAAAATGTACCCTCTCCTTTATCATTTGTTGCTTCTTTCCCGGGTCGGGGATGGGAGGCCTCATTTCAGGAAAACACCTACTTTGCATATTCCTCTATTTCCTCTTAAAAGTCTTTGTCTTCCTCCCGAGCTGAAAAGTTGGTGTTTCAATTAACTTTAAGATTAAAATAGAAACTTTTGGGTTTCCTCCTTGTTTATCCAAGACCAACAAGTTTAGTTGAAGAGTTCAGTGTTTCAGGATTTTCTCGAAAATCTATCAATTCACTTAGTAAAAGTGGAGTTCATGTGGCTGAAAACACTGGCTGCCTTTCTTCCATTACAGTTCTGGGGGTGGGGGACACCACAGGTTGTTGGTTGATTTTTTTTAACCTATGTTAGACTTCTTGGGTTATGAACAAGTGTTATAATAGTTTGGTTGGGGTTTTTTTTGCATTCAAGTTTGTGAAACTGCAGGTTGATTTTAGTTGCTCAGACGTTTACTAAATTCTAAAACATTGTGGTTCAAATTTAAAAGCTAAATGTATTAGGTACAGAAATTAAATTTAAATGAACCAGTAGGCTAAGATTTATACCAAAGATGTGAAAGGTCTGAACTTAGTGTCTTTCTTTAATTCTTAGAGAGAAAAAATTAGAGTTTAAAGAGATTTTTAAGAAGTCCTAAGTAATTGATTTTTTTGTATCAACACCTACTACGAAGAAAAATATGAGTAATGCAAGTTCAGAAACTTTATTTTAAACAATTATGCAACTTTTCAAAAAGACCAAAAAAATAAATAAAGCAGTTTTTGCAATAACCTGGTTTGCTTTTTTTAATAAAATTGACGTAGTCCATATGGAGTTGACATCCCAGGTCTACTTCAGCAAAGGATTCCTGAGGAATAGGAGGTTTGGTGGGAACAGGTGAGGCTTTGGGGGATGCACCTGCCGTCTTCGTGACCCCAAGTGAAATGTGTCCTTGGCTGGGATTTAAAGAGTAACTTACACTGAGGGTGTCCTGAGTTGATGCTTCACTCAGTGGAACATATGAAACAGTTTCGCTTAATGTTCTCATTGCTGTGTTGCAGCGAGAAGGCCTATTTCCAAAACCTCAGCCAGTCCAGGACTACCTTGGAGGAACAGAAGATTACTTTGCAGATGTTTCAAAACTACAGATACGGAAATCCTAGTAGATAGCTCACTGTACCAATAGAAAAGTTTAAGCTAGCCAGTCTCTGAGAAAACATGGTATTGGGGGTACATTGCAAGAGGATAGCCTTTTTAGGGACAGGAACACTGAGGAGAGGAGAAAATGTGAGTTAGAGAAGAAGGGGGGTGAGTCACAGGAGGGGGATTAGGCAGGGCAAGGGAAAATGGGTCTGGAAGGGACATGTCATCTGCATAAGGGGGCCTCACTGGGAAGGAGGGTTGAAGAAGGTTGGGGAGAGGGGCAGCCTAGGGAAAAGTGGGAGAGATGGAGGTAGAGTTCAACAAGATGAGGAAGGGGGCTGGCCAAGGAACAGGCCATAGGTGGTAAGGAAAGCCTGGCTAGGGAAGAGGACATTTATGGGTCTGGGGCAAAGGCCAAGGAAGGGCCCTGACTAGGAATGTGAGTAAAGGCTAAGGAAAGGCTCTAAAAATGAGGAAAGTGCTCTATGGGGTGTGCTGCAGAGTGGGAGTGTGTGGGGTGCCTTCACAGAGATCTACCTGCCTCTGCCACTGGAGTGCTAGGAATAAAGGTGTGCACTGTCACAACTGGAAGCAGGGGAGGGGGGATTTTGATGGACAGGGGCCACTGACTTAGTAGGGGCAGCCCAAGATGGGAAAGAAGGGCTGGAAAAAGGAGGACTCTTTGAAAGAAGAAGTCCAAGTCAGGGACACTATGAAGGCTGGTGAAGGGTTCCTGGTAGGGAACAGTGAGTCAGTTGGCATGAGACAGTTGGTAGGGAGGGGAAGGGGGCCCAGCTTAGGAAGGAAAGCTGACTGGAAACTGAACTGCATTCTGGAGGAGTCCTCACAAGGATGGGGTTGACTGGAATATAAGGCAGGAAATGGGGCTGGACAGGGAGAGACACTGTGGCTGTAGGAAGAATGGTCTGGTAAATAAGCAGCTCAATGAGGTAAGAAGCCAGATTGGCAGGGTGCAGCAGATGATGAAGGGGTCTGTGGCTGTTGGATGGGGAAATGGGTGGGACACGCCACCTGGCCAGGCAAGGGCCCCTTGCTGAGGAGGGAGTTGTAGAAAAAGGGGCCTTGTTGGAAAAGAGGCATTGACTGCAGACCTGTCAACTTGGAAGAGGATGACTGGATAGCAGACCCTAATAGGTAAAGGAGCCACCTGGCTTGGAAGGTTGGTGCAGGTGGAATCACTACTAGGACAGGGGGCCTAGATGTGGAGAGGAAAGAGGCCCAGGAAGGTGATATATTATATATAGGTAGCTGGGGTCCTAGTTGGAGAATTGGATCTGAGGATGAAGAAGGAGGCCTTGTCTGGTGAAAGACACAGACTGGAGAAGTCCTTATCCTGTAGAAAGTTATGGAAGGAGAAAAAGGCCTGTCTGGGGCTGGGGTATATCTAAGGATGTGAGTCCAGGTGGGCAGAGGAGCCAGGGCACAAGAGTAGCAGAGCAAGGAGGAAGATCTTGGGGAAGAAACAATAGGTTAGGGAAGGCAACTCAGCTGGGTAGGGAGGCAAAAGGCTCTGGGTAGTGACACAGAGTAGGTAGGGAAGCCTGGCCAGGAATCCATTCGTAAGGTCAGGGTGGAGGGCTGGTTAATGAAAGAGGAATTGTCTTGTCAAGATGAGGATTTCTAGTTGAGTTAGGAACCCAAAAACAAGAAAAATTACCCTAGCTGAAAAGCCCAGAGAAGGGGGCCTGCCAGTTGGAGAGCACCTGTTTGGGCAGAGATCAGCTAGGATCCAAACAGAGACCCTGGCTGAAAGAAAGCACAAAGTTGAGCAATGGGACTTCGTTGAGGGATGGAACCCAGGATAGGGATGGGAGTCTTGTTGGGGAAAGGGCACTGGCTGGGCAAGAAGACACAGGATAGGAATGGGACATCAAGATGGGTTAGAAAGACTGCATAGATACAGGACGGCACAGGACTATGTGGCTGAAGGAAAAGGAGCCCTGGCTGGGGTCAAATTCATGCTCAGTTGAGGTGGTACAGGTTAGAGACAGTTCAAACTGGGGAAGGTTACCTCATTACCAAAAGGGGCCTACCTGCCCATGGGGCACAGTCCAGGGAAGGGTAAATAAGTTGGAGGGCTTTGGCTGGGTTGTTAAGGGCTGAGGAATGGGGCCTGGCAAAGGTATCGGTATAGATAGATATATGCCTAACAGAGAAGGGGCTCTGCCTGGGAATGTAGACTTGGCTGAGAAAATGAACTTGACTGGGCAGAAAAACATGAAGATATGATGACAGATTCGCTAAATAAGGACAGAAGAAGTGAGAAAATGAAGCTGAGGAAGCACGCACAGGTAAATTAAGGGATATGGGGGTAGGTGGAAGACAGGCTGAAAGGTGCCTAATTAGTACAGAGTATAAGTTGGCCTAGGATGAAAAATGAATTTCTGGCTTTTGACTAGAGAAGGAAGCACTTCCTGGGCAAGAGGTTCTGGGGGTGCCAACTCATAAGCTACAACAAGAGTCTGGGGCTAGGACACTGTTCTAGAAGAAGGGTATGCTGGTTAGGAAAGGAACATAGACCCAGCACAGGTATCATTAGGTAGCCCAGGCTGAGCTCGAACTTGAGATTCTCCTTTCAGCCTCAAGAATGATGGGATGGCAGGTATGTGCCACCATGCCCAGCCTCTGCCCAAGGAATTCTATAGCAGATGTGAAAAAAGATGATAAATTCTCATTTTACAGCCTTGTCAATGAAAACAAAAGGAATAACTGCTCCTATCTTGGGAACCCTTAAAATCTGGCTGGGCCTATTCCAAACACTGTCACTGGGTCTGCCCTTGGCAGCAGCTGGTTGAAAATATTAACTCAGGCCAGATACTAACCATGACCAGGACACAAACCAACTGTAGGTTCACTGTGGGATCTTGAAGGGCATGAGGTATTTTCAGTCTGTTCCATCCTGTAACAGTGACTATCATGGGACTATCCTTCCCAGAAGGAATTTTCACTTATTTATGATTTACTTACTGTTTCCCTTTAACACATCATGGCACCCTCTTCCCTTCTTGCCATACTAGAAATATGTGCTGATTGCATGCATTGTGGGTTCTGAAGACACACACCTACTTGGGTTTGAAGCCCAACTCATCCACTCACTTCCTAGCTTTGGGATCTTAAATAAATTACCTAATCTTTTCTTGGCTGGCTTCCTCACAGATAATATGGGGTGATTAATACTTGCCTGAGATATACCTCTTGAGGATGTTCAGAGCATTAAGTGAAAATACGTATAGTGTCCAATATATGTTAACTACTATTAATCTCTATGTGGGTGCCCAAGAAGTGACAGTATCAGCTCTGGTAGCAGTCATTCCTTGATTTTGTCTACAGTGACTTTGAGAGCCACCTGGCTTCTTCCCACAGGTCCTGTTATGCAGACAGAACCTCTCACAGGGCTATATTCCCCAGCCATTGCCAAAAGAGCTTCTACTGGAGCTCACACAGAGTGCCCTCCTGGGAACAGGGTGGCTTACTTGAAGAGACTCCTCAGCCCAGAGTATCTTCTAGGCTTTTTCTATTCAAATACATAATAAACACACATGTTTTAAAAATCAAAGTTGACACCATTCTATTAAATTTGCCTTCTAAAACCTACACTATGAACTAGAGAGATGGCTCAGCAGTTAAGAGCACTGGCTGCTCTTGCAGAGGACTGGGGTTCAGTTCCCAGCACCCACATGATGGCTAACAACCATCTATAACTCCAGTCTTAGGGGATCTGATGCCCTCTTTTGACCTCTGTGGGCATTGCACAACATGGGTGCACTTAAATACATGCAGGCAATACACCCATACACATAAAATAATAAATTTAAAAAACCCTTTACATAATAACTTTCCCATATCCTTAAATAAGTTTAAATATGATTTACAACAAATTTTATTATTTTATTTTGTGTGTCTGTGTGCGTGTGAGTGCACATGTGCACACCACAGCACACTTTAGAGAGTCTTTCCGCCATGGGGGTCCTAGGCATTGAACTCTTGTGTTTGGCAGCAGACACCCTTACCCACTGAGCCATCTTGCCAACCTCAATATGATTTTAATACCTATATTGTTCTATGAATATGCCATAATTTATTTATCCAGTTTTATTGCTGGACATTTGGATTGCTTTCAATTTCTCACTGCTATAAATATGCCACTGTAATGTCCTTGTGGTGAATCTTCTTTTCTATAATTTCTGATTATTTCTTTTTGATGAGTTCTCAAAATGATCTAGGTCAAAAGGAGAGGCTTTTGATAATAATGGAAAATTGCCCTCAAGAAAGATGCTACAAATTTATAATTTCATGTAGTTGCCAACATTGAAAATGACCATTTTTGCTAAATTTTAGGTGAAAAATATTATGAATTCACCATACTTGATTCTTAGTGAGACTGAATAACCCTTTAGCTGTAGGCATGTCGGTTTGATTCACACAGGGACATATATTTATAAATTTATTGTCTTTTTTTACTGTTTTGAGGTTTGCAGGGGATGCAAGGGTTAAGACAAGTCTCACTCTATACTGCTGGCTGGCCTAGAACTCACTGTATAGCCCAGCAAGCCTCGAACTCACAGCAATCCTGTCTCAGCCTCCCAAATGCTAAGCATTCTTGAAAATTTTTAATTAGTCCTGTTTTAATGAATCTGGCCAATTTTCCTTTGAGTATTTTAAAAAATAGTTTTGTTGTATATAACTAGTATTTTATCAGATTTGTTTCTGCCTTACAGATGCTAAAGTTTAAAGTTATAATGGAATTTATCAATTTTTATGGCTTAAAATTAGTTTGATTCTTTGAGACTGTCACAAGATACATCTTGATCCTATTCAGACCCCTTCCCCCATTTCCACCATCACCCTACTATACCCCCCAATTTTATGTCCTCTATTATTTTTTTCTAAGTTCTGTCAAATCTAATTTGTGTTATGTTAAACTAAGAAAGGGCTCTCCCATTCTGAGATCAGATCAATATTTGTGTGTACTTTATTTCATGTTTTGCATACTTTCTCTTTTTTAAAAAAACTTTATTGAGAATTTCATACATGCATATAAGGTGTTTTGATCAAACCACATCCACTCCCTGCCCTTCAACACCTCCCATGTCTCCCCATCACCTTTTTGCTGACAACTTTGTGTTTTCTCTTTCTTTCTTTCTTTCTTTCTTTCTTTCTTTCTTTCTTTCTTTCTTTCTTTCTTTCTTTCCTATCTTTCTTTTCTTTCTTTCCTTCTTTCTCTCTCTCTTTCTTTCTCTTTCTTTCTTTTTCTTTCTTTCTTTCTAATGGGGCTTTTTGCTACCCTAACATTCCCCCTTCTGAAGAGGGAACCCTAAAATCTTTCAGGGATTAGATAAGAGCTCCCACATACTTTTGACATTTTTGGCCTTTGGAACAGTTTGTTGCTAAGTGGTCCAAGGACATTTGACTTTTAGCCAAGAAACGGGCTACTTTTCTTTGGAGTCTTTTTACCCTAACTGCCTAGCCAATTCATACCTCCCATTCTTATCACACCATCTCCTGAAGAGGTTACCCAAATTGCCGATAGGGAATCAGGATGCAGACTGCTCTGGCTTCTTCCATGCTGAACAGGGTTGCAGGGTGAGGCAACTGGGGTACCCCTTCAGTGGGTCTATCTAAAAGACTCTCAAATTGCCTGTGCTCCAGCTCCTGCCTCCAGGTTCCTTCACTGAGTTCCTACCTTGGGCTCCCAGATGAACTGTGACCCAGGATATATAAGCTAAATAAACCCTTTCCTCCCCAAGTTGGTAGTGGTCAGAGTATTTTGTCACAGCAATGAAGAAACAAACCAGAACAGTGTATAAACATAAGAACTCAGGGGACAGTTTTTTACTGTCCATTTAGCAAGATAATAGTATTAAGTTCTCCCCTGAGGCCCTCCCCTGACTTAGCTACCACAGGTTTTTGGCCCAGTTAACATTACCAAGTATGAGTTACATCTTATCAAGCAGGCAATGTCAGTCCAATCAGAAAGTGGTTGGTTAGCCTCATAACATTCATGCCACTATTGCACCACTGGGCATATTGTGCCAGGCCAGTTGTTATTGTAGCTCACCTGATGGGTAAGATTGTCATTTTTAATATTGGTTTTGTGTGTGTGTGTGTGTGTGTGCCAGAGCATATATATGGAAGTCAGAGGACAACTTTCAGGAGTCAGTTCTTTCTTTTCACCTTTTTGAGGCAGTCTCTTTTGTTGCTTCTGCCATGTAGTGTTTTCCATGCTAGCTGGCCCATGAGCTTCCAGGTCATTCTCCTGTCTCCACCTCCCATCTCATCATAGGAGTCCTGGGTTTACAGATGAACCCCACCACATCCAGTTTTTTTTAAATGTGGGCTCTAGAGACAGAATTCAGGTTATCAGGCTTATATGGCAAGCATTTAAACCTGCTGAGCCATCCCCCTGGCCCTGCTTTCTTTTTGTAATTAATATGCAAGTCAGGTATGATGGCTAATATCTGCAATCCCAGCACTCTGGAGGTTGAAGTAGCAGGTTTTTTATGAGTTTAAGGTCAACCTGAGCAACATACCAAGTTCTAGGCTAGCCCTAGCTACATAACAAGACCATGACACGAAAGCAAACAAATCCTAAATTAGTCTGCAAAATAATAGGTTTCTGTTTTACATTTTCATGCATGTATATCATTGTACTTGGCTTGTTTTCATCTCCCCTTACCCTCTCTTATTACCCCTGCCCTTCCCACTAGTCCTCTTCCTGCCCCAGAATAATGCCCCCTTTGCTTTCACATTTTACATATGTACAGCTTTTAAATCTAGATTCTGCATGTGATATTTGTCTCTTTTATCCCAATATCCTCTCATGTTCTCTCTTCCCATTCCCATTAGTCTCCTTCCTGCTTCCAAATAATCTTCCTTTTAATTTTGTGTCATATATGTTTTTCTTTCTAAAACCTACATTCTGCACATGAGACAAGTAAGTATGCAGTATTTAAGTCTGATTTATTTAGTTTGACATGATGTCTAATTCCATCCATTAATATGAGAATGACACAATTTGACTGTTCTCTATGGCTGAATAAAACTCCACTGTGTATATGTATACTACATTTTCCTAATTCATTCATCTGTTGAGGGATGCTTAAGCTTATTCCATATCTTGCCTATTGTGAATAGTACCACAATAAACATGGATGCACAGGTATCTGTGGTATGCTGTCTTGGATATCTTCAGGTATACACCCATGAGTGGAATAGCTGGATCATATTTAGGGGCTGCACTAGTTTACATCTCCACTAGCAGCATATAAGGACTCTTTTTCCCATATCTTCACTAATATTTATTGTTGTTTGTTCTTTTGATGATAGCCATTCTGTCTGGAGTAAGACGGAAGCTCTGTAGAGCTGTGATTTGCATTACCCTGATGGCTAAACATGTTGAACATTTTTCCCATATATTGATTAACCATTTATATTTCTTCTTTTTTTCGGTCTTTTTGAGGCAGGGTCTCCCTGTAGTCCCAGCTGGCCTGGAACTCACTATGTAGACCAGGCTGGCATTGAACTCACAGAGATCCGCCTGCCTCTGCCTCCCAAGTGCTGGAATTAAAGGTGTGTGTCACCGAGACTGGCTATATTTCTTCTTTTGAGAGCTATCTGTTAGTTCTTTTGTCCACTCATTGACTGGATGATTTATTTTTTGGTGTTTAACTTTTTACTTTATAGATTCTAGATATCAATATCAATACTCTTGGTATATAGCCAACAAAGATGTTCTCCCTTCTGTAGGATGTCTTTTCACTCTATTGCTTCCTTTCTTATCCATGCAATCTTATTTGTTAATTCTTAAAGTTCGTTCCTGTACTCTTGGGGTCCTTTTCAGAAAGTCATTGTCTATTGTCTATGTATTTTAAATTGCTTTCCCTTGGCAATTTCAAAGTGTCACATCTTACGTTAAGGTTTTTCATCTATTTTGAGTTTTTTCATTCTTCTATGTGTAGACATTTCCCCAGACCCATTTGTTAAATAAAGGTGCTGTCTTTTCTCTGGTTTTTGGCTTCTTCCTTGAAAATGAGTTAGTTGCAACTGTGTAGGCTTACATCTGTGTTCTCTATTTGGATTCATTGGTCTTTGTGTCTATTATTGTGACAGGACCAAGCTGGTTTTGCAACTAGAACCCAATAGTTAAATTTACTATTAGATACTGTGATGCCTACAGCATTGCCCTTTTTGATGGGTGTTGTTTTAGCTATTTATAGTCTTTCGTGCTTCAATATGAATTTTAGGATTGTTTCTTTTATGAATAACATTATTAGAATTTTGGCAGAAAATACATTGACTCGGTCTATCCCTTTCACTAATATAGACATTTCACAACATTAATTCTGTTGACCAATAAGCACGGGACATTTTCCCATCTTCTAATGTTTTCCTCAGTTTCTTTTTTCAGTGTTTTTGTTTTTTCATTTCTTTTCATATAGTTTCTTTCACTTCCTTTAATAGGTTTATTCCTAAGTATTTTATTTGTCCGATGCTATATGAATGGATTTTCCCCCCGATTTCTTTCTCATCACATTTATTTCATTGGTATATAGAAAAACTACTGATTTTTGGATGCTGCTTTTATAGTCCCCTACTTTGATGAAATTGTTTATCAGATCTCAGAGTGTTCTAGTGGATTGTTTAGGGTCTTTTAAGGACAGAATTATATTACCTGCAAAGTGGAAAATTGGTATTCTTCCAGAAAAATGTACCTTCTAAGAGCTGCTGAGAAGAGAGTTCTGTTCAGTAGAGAGCAGAAAGTCCACAACTGGTAATGGAAATGGTAGAAAACTTTTAATGAGCAATGAGGAACCCAGGAGTGGGAAACGAAAACTGGACAAAATCTGCAACAAAGACTGCTTGGTGTTTATCACAATGAAAATGATGGCAATTGCTCATTTCTGGATCCCATCCCAGATCTACTGAATAAGCCACTCTGAAGGTGAGTTCCAGCACCTCCATTTTTAACAAGCTCTAATGGTGGTTCTCATGATCCTAACTGTGAGAAACAATCATCTGAGATCCACAGACATCAGAGAATAAGGAAAGATGTGTTTACCCTGTTAGAGCATAGAGGAACAATTTCCTCCAGGAACTGGGACTTTTAAATAAGCCCTCCACATGATTCTGATGCCGGTGGCCTGTGCATCACAATGGAGAAATTTTGCCTGTAGGGTGACAGTGTCTAAGCAGGTGGCCTTTGGATCAATATTTTAAATACTACTATACCTTACCTGTGCAAACTTTGGCAAGTAAATTAATCCATCTGGTTCTCAATTTCCTTATCAGAAAAACAAGGTTAGAAATAGTGAGAATGCACTTCATGTTGTTCCAAGAATTAAATAAATTTATACACGAAAGGGGAGGAGGGCGCTCTAGAGGGAGGAATAATGGGAGACAGGTATTATCAAGGGGAAAATAGGGGTATTTTGACTGGAGAGGTTGGAGGGACATTACAGGGAGAAAGAAGAGAGATAAATAAAGCTTTGGTGGTGTGAAAAAAGAGGGAAATGCATTGGCTCAAAAACTTACTGAAAATACAAATGCAATATCTGAACATGAGTGCATGTGTAAACCTGAAGGCTGTATAACAAGAAACACAGTGCCAGACAGGAGAAACCCCATTTCGAGTTGTTGGTCAGGGTAGTCCAGGAGACACCCAAGGTAACACAAGCTATTGCCACAGTCCTTGATTGCCTCCCAAAACTTGAAGGTAAGACCCTATTATTGAAGACAGAACATACTTCAGACACAGGACTTGGAGCAATGGAGCTGGAACTGACCTGGAAACCTCCTCCCTGAAGACTAGCTCTCATAGTTCTAGAGGATACTTTGCAAGCTGCTAAGGGAAAAAAAAATCAGTCAATGGTCCAATCCCTTCTTTAAAGTCTAATGACCACAACAATGACTGGCACAACAAACTATATTGATGCAGTAGTGGAACTTTTTTTAAAAATATTTTTTAATATTTTATTTATTTTTATTTTATGTGTATGCGTGTATTGCCTGCATGTAGGTAAGTGCACTGGTGCCAAAGAGGCTGTCGGATCCCCTGGAACTGGAGTTACGGACAGTTGTTAGCTGCCATGTGGGTGCTGGGATTCGAACCCGGGTCTTCTTCAAGAACAACCAGTGTTCTTAACCGCTGAGCTATCTCCTCCTCCAGCCCCAGTAGTGGAACTCTTATTTTGGGGTAATCAACAGCTGTCTAATTGGGAGAGAGGTATTATTTCAATGGGAGAGCGCTCATGTGTGGCATTGTAAACATGGCCAAATACATGCAGCTGGAGAGGTCGTAGATCCTGGAGAAGACCCTATCTCTGTCACATCCCTAGACAAATGTGATTTCTTACTAATATAGATCCTTATATTTACAGACAAGCATACCAGTCACCACTCATCAAAGAAGCTTCTTTTTGCAACAGATAGAGGCTATTACAGAGTTCCACAACTGATCACACACATAGAATATATGTCTGAGAGATGCCCAGCCCTAGGTGACACATCTGCAGTTGAACCTCTCTATACCTAGGGCGCATGAAACATGTTGGAACAGGGAGTGGAGAGAATACTAATGCATCTCTCAACTCTTACCAGTGAAGCTTCCTCATGCAACAGAGGGTGATGCACACAGAAGGCCACAACTGGCCAAACTGTGAAGAATGGGAGACTGCAGAGTGTGTGTCCCTGGATGGGACTTCTACGTTGAACCTAGCCTACCCATGGCTTGGGGAAACATTGTGGAGGAGGAGGCAGAGAGATTGTAGGGGCCAGGGTTGGTGTATGAACATAAGGAAGCAGAGTCTTCCAGACCTCTGAGAACTTGCTCCTATAGACTTGTAGCAATGATAGCAGCATGTACAAGACCCATGCAAACTCAATTAGACAAAACCCAGCATAGAACTGGGGGAAAGGGCAGGAGGCTTCAACCTTGATGGAGGAAGTATTGGCACCTGGGAGAGGGAGAGTTGATCTTCTTTAAGGGAGTGACTCTAGATAGGCTGACTAGACTCCAGTGGATGAACTCACACTGAGGGACATCTGGGTACACAGGCTTGGCTTGATAAGCTTTGACATGTATGGAAGAGTGCATGAAATCTGGTGGGGAGAGTAATGGGGGGGGTGAGGATGGGAGAGGAGGTCTAGGTGTGATTGGATGTATTGCATGAAATGCACAAAAGTTTAATAAAACATACATTGAGGAAAAAATGTGTATGAAAATTGTTTAAAACATAAACTTTCAAGAGCTAGGCATGGCTGACTGAGATAGGATTCTGGGTTCTAGGCCAGCCTAGACTATATAGCAAGACCCTGTCTCAAAACTAAAACCCATAAACACTCAATACTTAGTACCTATTAGTGTTTCTACTTTTATTGTTCCCCATAGTTGGGGGCTCTAGGGCCCCTGAAAGTATGACCTGTCGGTCTACTCCCTTCCGGGGCCTCGCTGTTGCCGAGGAGCCGTTGCACACTGGTCCCGGTCATGGAGGGTCTGGCGAGGGAGAAGCTGGTGGGGGAGAGGAAGGTCTTGGGCAGCAGCAAGTACAACTGGAAGAAACACCGGGGAGACTGTGTCAGCTGACAGCTCATTTTAATATAGCGAATCAGAAGTTTTTATAGGGAAGTTTCGCAGGCAAAGAGGTGGGGTTGGGTTTTTGGCAGGCAGGCAGGTAGAGGGAGGAAGGGGATTTCCAAAGCTATGTGGCATCTGCTCATGGTACTTTCTGGCTGTTGTCCGGTCACATGATTTACAAGAAACCTGATTAGAGTTGGGGGAATGGAAACTTAACCTAGAGGCAGTTGGGTAAGAGATCATGGGACAGCCAGCATGTCTGGAACCAAGCAGGCCGACCCCTGCCGTCCTCACTAGGAGGTCTCTGGGGTTACGTGGCCCAAGGTTACTTGTGGCCCTGCTCTACATTCCGATCAATTTTGGTCATATCCCAACAATGACCCTATGAAAAGTATATTAATTAGGCAATGGAATATTTAAGCCAGGAAATGGAAAAAGTGGTCTTGTCACCAGCTCAGGAAAAAGAAGACTTAAAAATCTAATAAAGGGATAAAGTAAGGGCTGTCCCCTTCTTTGCTAGTCTGATAGGCTCTCTGGTTGATGAGACTCACTGACAGGGCATGTCATAGTATGGAGCTACATCTGGCAATGTGAGTGAAGGAGGGCAATGTGGGAGTGCTGGGAAGATAGGCAAAGCCGCCACTCAGTCCCTCCTCCAGGGGGAGCTCACACTAGTTAGTAAAAGAGACTAAAATATTCAAGAAGGACTTGGTTGATAGAATAGCTTAGGAACCAAATGATTGCTTAAAATATGTCTCATTTTGCCTGTAGTGGGAAGCACCGGCTTTTAAAACTATTCTTCAGTGAGCAAAGGTATTTTACTACCTGATTAAAGGACTTCATTTCTAAGGTGAGCCTCCTGGAGCAGGCACTCAGAGCCATGCCTCCAGCCTGGGGCCAAGCTGCTACCTAGGCTTTTGGTGCTGGCTTCTCTTTCTGTACTTTTGCAACATAGTCTTGGTCTGGACTCCAGTTAAGGGGGACACAGATCGTCTAGAGAGGACGCTGGAACCCAGGTCCCATAAGAAACAGTCAAAGGATCTATAGCTGTTTAGCTTAACAAGAAGTCTCAAAGCAATGTAGGCTGTGCACCTCTGAATGGTTGTGAAAAGGCAAGAAGTTCTGATGGGGTGTTGGGGGTGCCCAAGGGGCAGAAGTGGGGCCCTTAAGTAGCCAGAAACCATGGGAAGATGTATTTTAGCTCAATACAATAAATTAACTTTCTAATAGAACTGATGCACAACTAATAGAAATAGATTTTTTAAATTCCGTTTGTGTTCAGCAGCCTAGCTTCATTCCGTAACCTTTGGTTTCCTTTAATATGCTACTTTAACATCTGGTAACCAGGTTACATCTAAATATAGTTAGGAAATGGATGTTGGGGCGCACTCTTGATTTTCCCACAGGCCACTATTAAGTCCACATGTCTCTCCTTTTTGCTACTGTCACCTCTTCCCTCCCAGATTTCCTACAAAGTAGGACACATTTCTCTAGGTCCTTGCTTTCTTATCCTTGAAACAAACCCCATAGGCTCATTAGGATTTAGAATACCATGTCACTGATAGGAGATGACAAAACAGACAACATAAGGAGGTAATCCAGAAAACTGAGAACTCTGGCCAAGTTCCCAGAGCAGCTGTCTACACACTAAACAGATGCTTCTTAAACTTTACTTCCCAGAGATTTCATTACCATGGAGATTCTGATTCAGGATCTAGAGATTCTGTACATACAACAAGCTCCAGGTGACGCTGATGCTGCTGGTCCATGGATCTGAATCACATCAATAATGGGGCCATCGTTGCAGCTGTAGTTATCGTTGTGATTGCAATTCATGGTGCCATGGCAGAGTTGTAAAATGTCCTTCAGGAGTAGCATAAATAGGTGAGGGAAAGCCAGGGGATCTGAAAGGGGGACAAAAGGCTAAACTAATTGTTCTTCAGGGGCCTCTGGATTCTCTAGGCCCTAGATCTCATTCCACCTCCATCCCCTTTTGCCAAAGTGAAGGCTTCCTTAGCACTTTCTTCACAGATTGCCCTTCAAAACAAAATGATTTTTCTTCATTCAACATAATTAGCAATAGGTGTCTCTAATCTTAAAACTTCTCCTCACACATACATTAAACAGAAAGTTTGCTAGTCATTTTTGAGTAATAGACATAGGGAAAAACCCCATGCTGATTGCTCCTTCCACTAGAGGCCCATCCAGTAAGGAATATAATGATGGGGAAAAAGGCTTGGGCCCAGTTTTATAATCTTTGATCTGGGCCCCCTAAACTTTTTTTGTGTGTGTCCTGGAGAAGTGGCTTTGCAGAGTAAAGCCCAGTTCATTTTAGAGAAGAGACGGGGTATAGAAAGATTGGACATTGTACTTATTTTTCTCATACCCTCTACCCTCTTTCATAACAGAAGCACAAATACCTCCCCAGAAACAACTGTGCTAATTTTCAAGAGTTGGTATCTCATTCTCATTGTTGCACACAGCCTGGGCTCAGAGCCAAATGAGCCAGGTGTAGGAAACACCAAGGATCTCAAGGAGGGGAAAGGTTTCTGAAAGCTAGCTATGTCTCCAGAGAAGAGCCGGACCCAGGCCTCTGGGACACCATTCCCTTCACACCATGAGGAAAAGTGGCGTGCTGTGCTCCAAGTGGTTCTCATGGGACCCCTGCAAGCCCTTCTCCCAGCAGCTTCCCCTTCACATTACACTTCTGTGCCGGGTCAAGGCCTTTGGCTGGTTAGAATTTAGGTGCCAAGGCCTCTACCAGCTGGCCCATCACGAGTGTGTTGTGGGTGATGATGGCAGCCCTAGCTAGACATAGTTAGGCCCAGAGATGAAGAAATGACAGGCAGGACTTTCTGGTGACTGCTGCTTGGTAGGAACATCACGGTTGTCGAAGAAGGGGCATGTTGAACTTCAGAAACAGCTTGATTTAAGAAGAATCAAACGGGGTTGGAATTCTAGCTCCCCTACTTCCTAGCACTGAGACCTTGAGAAAATTACATCAGTGCTCTGTGCCTCAGTTTCCCCATTTGCAATTTACCTCCTAATTGTATTGTAAGGATTTAATGCATTCCTTTTGAGAGCACTTGTCTCAGTGTAAGTGTTCTTTCCCTTGACTTGGCAAAATCCATTTATTAAAAAATGTTGAAACAGAGAGGCCAGTCCTAAAGTTTGGACAAACACCAAATTGGAGACCTCCCAATGCCCTACCCAAGAAACAAATATAAAGACAGAAGGTTACATCAAACTTCTCAGCCTGCCTTCCACTGTGACAATGTGTTGTCTGTCACACACTAGTGCTCTGGGTCCATGAACAGGTTGAGTAGGGTTCATATATCTATGCTGGGTTCTTTACAGTCTGGCATTTTTATGAACAAAAGAAGTCACTTGCAAGACAGCTGACCTGAGGAACACTTGTCTTATGTGAAGCTAAACAGTCCATGAAGTATTTTCAACTTTGCTCCCTGAAGCCTTGAGTCTTCACAAATTATATTTGTTGGTCCTTCCCTATTCCCTACCCTTTACCTAGCTAACTTCTACAGGCCACCACCTTAAATGGCATAAAAGTCATTCGGGCTAATACTTTAGTCTTTATCTCAGCACTCTGGACAAGTAATGAAATAATTGCACATTTCTGAACAAAAGCTCTTTCCTTCACTAGACTGGAAGCTCTTCACTGAAGGACAGTGACTGTTACTTTGTTTATATCACGTGCCTGGCATGTAGTATGTGTTCAAAGTATTTGTTGGATGACTAAATGACCTTGGCAGTCACTTTGAACCCTAGGTCTCTAGGGTCACAAGGGCAAGCTATTTATCTCTCATGCCCAATAGAAGGTCACAGTTAACCATCCAGAGTTCAGTCTTGGAAAGCATTAGGATACTGAAATGTCACATTCCTTTTTTCCCTTCTATTTTCTTTCCTTTCTCCGTGCATCTCTATTGGGGTAGTGACAGACTCCTTAGCAGCCATTTGGCTTCCTCAACAGTGACAATGAATTAGCCAGCAATCACTGATAGCTCTTTTGGGTTCTGAAAAAAAAAAAAAACAAACAAGTCAGTAAAAACAGAACACCAGTCCTGGTCCCATAAAAAAGATTCTAAATCCTGATGACAAAGTCCCTAAGTGCCCCAGTCTGGCATATATATTCACAGGCTGGCAGATGTGTTGAAGAGGCCTAGATTGGGGAGTCAAGATGACTCTGACTCTGTTTGCCAGGAGAAATGTGGTTTCTGAAGTTGGGGAGTCAAGAAGTTTCCCTCCTGCTGAGCACCAGAGAAGAGTTCCAGAATGAACAGGAAGTACAAAGTGAGAGCCAGTCTAAGAGGCAGCCCTGAAGGAACCATCCATCAGAGGTTCAAATTGCAACTGCTCGTCTATGCATTGGCTGAAAAATCAAATTCCATTCTGGACAAATTTCCTTATTGCATGCAAGCTGCTCTAATTTCCAGAATGTCAAATACGTGGCCAAATGCAATTACATTTTAAGCACAGCACTCACTTGAAATATAGCACAAATTTCTAAACCAATTTTAATCACATTACAGAGAGGGCAGACATGCTCAGTGATCTGAAATTCCACCTTATTCAGAGAGCTTTTCCTGATTAGGTAGAAGAGTGGCCAGTTCACTGCCTCTGCCCTACGTAGCTTCCTATTCACTCGCCACTGTCAGGTATAGACATAGCCTTATTCTTTACATTATAGAGATGTGTTTGTCTAATGGACATTCCTGCCCCTGTACCTGTTCACTTGATTCATTGCATTCCCTTAATGTCTGAGCAGCCTCTTGGCTGTTTCATTCAGGTACATCTCTGTGAGCACAGGCTTGACCTTGGATTCTGTTCATGCCCAACTTACCCCAGCTATACCCGTCCCAGGTACTGAATAAGAGTTCTTTGAAAATGAAAGCTCAAAGAGCCATGACCAAACTGGGTACATGCTGGGACACATGTGACAAGTGAATGTAAGCTCTCTCCACATTTAGACATGTCACTCCTATCTGGACAGTGAATGTAAGTGCACTAGAGTCTCTCTGGTTTGGAGGACTGGTATGCTCTTGAGAGGCCAGCATCACCAGAGATGTCTGCATGTATAGTACTGCTATAGGAGACTGGATAAAGGATAGCCTGGGTGCCACCGGCAATGGCCTGCTCACTGACAAAAGTCTGAGGGAATCATCCAAAGGCAGGTGATATGTAGGAGAGCAGAAGCTGGCTAATTATAGGGTCTGCTACTGACTGACCTCTGGAGGCCTTCCCACTGAGAAATCTGTTTTGATAGAGATCAAAACACAGAATCTCTGGTTTGCCAAAGAAGGTGTCACCATCATCATCTAGGCAAGAATGCACTCCAGACTCCACAAACAGCCTGCCATGCCCACTTCTGTTACCTTGGTTCTCATTCATATTCATTCTCTCTCTCTCTCTCCCTCCCTCCCTCCCTCCCTCCCTCCCTCCAAATCCACAAATTTAAAATGGTAGTTTCACCTGGAAATTAAGAAAAAGTGGCCCAGAACACAGATGTCAGCCTCACTCAGGATGCCAGCCCAGGCCTTCTTAACTCTTCTAGTGTATATTGATGTCTCAGGGCTGTAGCTCCCTCAGGCACTGCTACCACCTAGAATTTGACCCACTGCAATATTCATGACGAGGACAACAACTTACCCAGAACTCTGGCATCAGACAGAGGATGGTGTGATGAAGGCAGGCTAAATGAAATAGACAATTTTTGGGGTCCTTTCCCAATGCAAGATTCTGGGAGTTTTACAATTGTAACATTCATGGACCTGAAATGGCCAGACAGAATTCAGTTGCGGGCTTCATACATTTAAGAGGAACAAACTAGCTGAGTATGGTGGTGCATGCCTTCAATCCTAGCACCCAGAAGGCAGAGACAGGTGATTCTCTGTAAGTTCAAGGACAGCCTGGCCTACATAGCGAGTTCCAGCCAGGACTACATACTGAAACCCTGTCTCAAAAGAAAAAACAAAACAAAACAAACAAACAAACAAAACAAAAACCAAGCAAAACCCAAAGAGGAACAAACTAAAATATGTGCAGGTCAAAGTGAGAAGGACAGCATAGGGGCTGGAAACCATGTCTCTGTCTCAAAACCAGCATGAATTAAGTGTCCACTGTGTGCTAGACATTGAGACGAGTACTAAGCATGCAGATTAATAAAGTATAGACTTTTGATTTCAAAGAACTTGAATGATCAAATCTAGAAATATGAGTTTAATAGTAACTATGTATTGAGTGCTTACCATATGTCACACACTGCTCTAAACATTTTGCGTGTGTTATTTGGTTTAATCTCCATTTCACAGATGAGGAAACTAAACCACAGAAAGGCTACATTTGTTGACAGCATAGTACCATGATGATTGAAAGAGTTGGGACTGCCAAGCCTGGAAAAGAGAACATTCAAAGGAATGTGAGTTCTTGTCTTCAGTCTTCTGTCAGAGTCCAAGAGAATACATATATTTGTATTTGGAATCTACTTCCAACTGGATTCCTGGAGGACAGAGCTGGAACCCAAGACTGGAAGCTGCTCTGAACTTAATAAAAGAAGAAGAAGAAAAAAAATCTGTCTTAGAAGTCAGAGTTGTCTATAGCTAGAACAAATGTCAGGATAGGGAGGGAGATGTTTAAACCACTCAGGAAGTGGGGAAGGTAAAACGATGCTCCTAAAAAACTCTTGCAGTTCTGAGGAGTTGTGAGTCATCATTTTCTGGGCATGCTGGCTTCAAGACCCATAAATAACCCCTTTAATGCCCTTTAAGTATTGGCCATACTTTAATTACCAGAGATAAGCATGCTCACCTGTGTTCACAGGAGGCTCCATGCATATTTCCTGTTTCTCTTCTTCCATCACCTTCCCAAGGAATTTTAAGTCATCCTTTTCAGGAGTCCCTTCACAGCTTCCCTCTGATTTCATGCTTAGGCCTAGGGCTGTGGAACTACAAGCTTAGAGCCAAGCAATGGCTGCTTCTCATTGGGGCACTCAGACTGCAGCAGATGGCCAACAGGACTGTCACTACTGGCAAGGTCCATGTAGCCCAAGGGCTCTCATGCCTCACATAGAGTAGACTATAATCACCCATTAGTTGAGCTGAGGAGCCTTTCCAACTGCCAAGACACATATTCTGTCCTTCTTCCACGTCTGGCATACTCATGCATTCATACTGGAACTTAGCAGAGCATCCAGCAGTGGAAAATATTGTTAGAAATAACCAAGCTTGTGAAGTGGCCAGGCATGGCCCTCTAAACCTACAGACTATAGGAACAAAGGTACATATCTGCCAGAGGGAAACATCTTTGGTTCTTGGGAAAGCTGCTCAATTTTTCCATCAGGTAAGGAAACTATGCCTGGAAGAGCTTCATCCTACTGCTCCACAGAGGGAGTTTCTACAAAGAGAACTATAGGTCTCAAAGGGCCCTTAAGGTTAAGGTCAGGCTCAGGCTGCCAGAGATCCAGGGAGCAATGATGTATTGGGAATATTTCTGAATTATACACTCCTAGCTTATTCTCTGAAGGCTCAGATGCTTCATCAGAAACATTATCCTGAGGGTATGGAAGGGGAAAGGGTACCACTGAAGGGCTCTTCTCCTACTCCAAATTCCCAAACACAGGTGCAGTCTCCCTCCCTGGAGTTCACAGCTTCCAGCCAGGGTATAATCTCAAAGAATCAGATAGACAAAAACTAATAAGACTCTCCTGGAGCTCCAGATATACCAAAGAAAGCAAGCCTGTGGAAGAGTAAGAGCTGGCCTGGGAACTGTTGATGCTGTGTGGCAGTGGCCCATCACGTTCTGGAGACAGTTCAAGGTCATGGTCAGGTGCTGAAGGGCAAGAAGCCTACCCAAAAAATGTCTATTGGGAATGCTGCCAGTTAGTTCCTACTTAGATCGTGTTGGATATGCCAAGATAATGACACTTGTGTTGAATGTTGTTTCATGGCTTCTCCCAGTCACATTCCCCTTAGTCACCTCTGAGAGTCAACTGGCAATTCCCCAAGGTGGAGTTAGTGGATTTGGTTTTAGAGGCCAGGTAGTCATCTGACAGGTTAAGCTGAACTAGATGGTTGAGGGTAGAGGAAGAAGTAAGAAGGTAATCAGAAGTCAGTTATGACTCATGCCTAAACCCACAAACTGGTATATCCCATCCCACTCCTCAAATGAAGGTGACTATAGGACATTGGGGCTCAAGTAGAGCTACCACAGGTTAACGAGGCTAAAGACAGAAATGTGGTGAAAGAGAGCTCCTTACTCAGGGGACTTTGTGCAACACAGGCAAACAAACTAAGGCTCCTGCCTCATTTTGCAGAATGTACTTATTGTTCAGGTTGATGTCCAAGAGCAAAGACAAGCTCAAAAAGATCCCTGCCCTGCCTCACCATTGCAGGGGGCGGGGGCGGTTCTAAGAGTCAGTGCTAGTGCATGACCATAAGGAAAGAGTCTTCCAGATTCCTGGAACCTTGCTCATATGAACTTACAGCAGTGGTGACAGCATGCACAAGGCCTACGCAAATTCAGACAAAAACCAGCACAAAACTGAAGAAGTGGGCAGGAGGCCCCAACCTTAACTGAGGAACTATTTGTAGCTGATCACTGCTGGGTAAGGGAAAGTTGATCTTCTTTAAGGGCTAAACAGGCTTCAGTGGATAAACTCACACCAAGGGACATCTGGGTACACAAACTTGACTTGATAGGCCTTAACATATATTAAAGAATGCATAAAATCCTGTGGGAAGGCTATGGGAGGTGCAAATAGGGGAGAGGGGTATAAATATGATTAAGATGTATTGTATGAAATCCACAAAAATTCAATAAAAATATTCATTGAAAAAAAAGGTCTCTGCCCCAAGACCATCATGTGGATTTAGCCACTTACTTAGCAGTCAAGCCACTGTTATTCTAAGAGGTCTAGAACTCAAAAATGACAAAGAACTAGGCTGCTCTGGGGTTAGCCAGAAGACATGGTCAAGAAGGTTAGATGCTAAGATGAGGGAGCAGAGCCATTGAAGCAGGCGAAGGGCCTTGGAGGCCAGCTGAAAGTCAAAATTCTAAGTGTTGAAGACTTGGTCTGGCCTTGGTAGCAGTATCTCCCCCTAAGCCTTTTAGTAGGTATTAAATGGGCTAAGTTGTTCCATATTCCATAGGAGCCCTGCCAGAAAAGTTCAGAAGTTGGGGTCCCAACAGAAACTATTCACCGTCATTATTAGGATAAGAAGAGAAAAGAATATCTTTGAGCTAGAGAAAGGGCGGTATAAAATTGAGGAGGAAGAACTGAACCAGTCACTGAAAAGAAAGGCCTTGACCGTGTTCCCATGGCATTATCAAATGTTTCCACACTCTAAGTACCAGAAGTAGTTTTTCTGTCCTCAAGGATGAAACAGAGAAGTGACCCACTCAGTGTAGAGAATTTTAACCCAAGTCTGGCTGATTCAAAGCCCATGCCCTTTCTATTTATCTTGCCTCCTTGAGTGAATCTTTTTCTAGCTCAAAAAGCTCTTGTTCCCTATGGCAACAGGAAATTTGTTTCTATCCACAAATGAATCAGGTGATCCTACAATGCAATACAATTAAGACAATCGTTGAATGCTAGAGCTGGAAGAGACCTAAGGGGCCATTTCTCTTGGACACATCTCTCATTCTATAGCTAGAACAACAAAAGACTCAGAGATGGTTTGTGTAGGGGGAGAGTAAACCTGAGTCAGCCTGCCCTAGGAGCTAACCAGAACCAGGTGAGGGAGAGAAAGGAAGCCAAGGTACAGAGAATTCAATTCTAGATTCGTTAGGGTGGATGCTGCCTACCCATAGTCACGTCTCCTTGGAGATGGGCACCCACCCAGAGCATGAGGAATTTCCTTCTAGTCCCTTTCTGTAGGAAAGTGGTTGGGGGTTCTTCTTCCCTCACTGCATCCCCACTGCCCATAAAGTAGGACTTTCTGGGTAAAAATTGGTTTGAGGCAAAAACATACACTTTAACTTCTGAGTTCATCAATAACTAGCTTAATAATCCTAAGTAAATTCTATAACTGCCCTTAGCCTCAGTTTCCTCCTGTGTAAAATAGAGATATCAATACCTCCTTCACAGAGTTGTGAAGATTCAATGCAGATAGATGTAAAAAATTTTAATACAAAACTATGCATCTATAACCATTTGCCTCTTTCTTATTCCCTGAAAATTCCCATATTTTCACCCCAGACTAGGTGAGGAAGGGGTGAAATTTCAGAGCCTCAGGACAGAGGCAGCCTTGTGGCACAAAGGCAAACTTTCTACTGCTTCCTGTGAGCTGTAGAGACAGCAAGGCCAGGAGCAGGTCCAGTTCTGGTTAGGCCATGCTGTTGGGCTCCTTCCTTCTAACTATGAACAAAGGGCACTATGCTTGGGGTACTTTTAATTTTTATTACTTTTATTTATTTATTTATTGGGGGTGCACACATGCCATGGCATGTGTGTGGAAGTCAGAGGATAATTTGCAGGAGTTGGTCCTCTCCTTCTACTATGTGGACCAGAGATCAAACTCAGGTTGTCAGGCGTGATAGTTAGCATCTTTACCTGCTGAGCCATCTCACTGGTCCTGAAGAGGCCCATGTCAGGGCAGAAAATGTTGACATAGGATGACAAAAAAGCAAGGACCAATGTTCTCCCTGGGGGAAATACCTAGAAGTAGTAAAGGAGTAAGGCCTTTGAAAGTGAGGAGGATGTGGACAGAAGAAAGCTGCTGGTCCTTCTTAACAGGAGTCACATTTGGGGGTATTAAGAAACAGACTGGGATGCTTTCTCTGACTGGTCTGCTAGTTCCCTTAGTCCTTGGAGACTATTATAAAGAAATCCCTCCATTGGAGATAAAATCTAAGCTCTAAGTAAAAAGTTAAGCCTCATGAAAAAAAACTACTCATAAAAAATAATAGCTCCTCAACACTTGAAGCAGGGCTCTCTGTTTGGACATAACAAGAATGGCAGAGGGTAAGGGGCCAAGCTGAAAGAGACAGGCCTTGATACATGTTGTGCTGGGTGTCTTTCCCTCCATTCCATCAATTAATGCTAGGCCCTGTGGACAACAGGAGAGCCTCAACTCTTCCCTAGACGGAAAAGCCCACATTGTACCATGACTCTACATCCCTATCTGACTCTAGCTTTTCTCCCGTTCTCAGGTAAGCTTTTGGAAAAGCTGAGTTGATTTCATCCTCCAGTTTAAAACAAACAAACAAAAACAAAACCTCATGGACTCATCCTTCATCTCCCTGCTATAACTGCCCTAATCCAAGTTCAGCTCATCTCTTACCTGCCTCGAGTCTACTTCTTCTAAGGCAGCTGGACTTCCAAGATATTAGTTGGAATCACTGGTTTCCCTTGCTTGAACTTGTGAACTGTGCACTGAAGCTTCCTTCACCTATCACATGAGGCCCTTCAGGACCTGACCCCTGCATAGCTGTATGTCTTTACTTTTGTCACAGCTGCCCCCGCCACACACACAGGAAAACTTCATATCATCAGTCATACTTAACTATTTACAGTTACTAAAATGCTGGAAGTAGTTATAGCTTCACACCCCACTTTATTTGCATATACCATGCCTTTTCCTGGAATACTCTTTCCAGCTCAACTGTCTGGTATAATTTAACCTGTCTTCAAGTTGCACCTGAGCGGTGATATCTTTGGTGAGGGCTTCCTGATCTCTCAGTTTGTCTTGCCTTCTGTCTTCTAGTCATCTTCTTAGCACCATACCCATACTCCCTGGCCAGTTCCTGCCATGTCTCATCTTATTACCCTCACTCCTTCTCCACATTGTTTAAACTGAACTTTATTCTTTTTAAAAATTTTTAATTGAATTTTTGTGTATTTCATACATAAAACCATCTTTATACCCCCTTATCCCTTCCCCTTTGGCACCTTCCCAGAGCCCCCCCCCACACACACACACGACACACTGGAGTTCATACATTCTGTCATTTGTATTAAGGCCTATTATGTGAGGTTAGTGTCCCTAGATGTCCCTTAGTACAAGTTCATCCACCAGGGTTTAGTTAGCCTGTCTAGAGAAGATCAGCTCTTCCTTACCCAGCAGTAATCAGCTGCTAATGATTTTTTGACTAAGATTGGGGCTTGCTGTTTATTTCCACAGTTCTGTGCTGGGTTTTATCTGTCTAAGTTTGCATGGGTCTTGTGCATGCTGACAGCATTGCTGTAGGCTTGTATGAGAAGGGTCCCAGGTGCCTATAGGACTATTTCTGTATGGTCTTGCACCTCCTCCCTTGCTCTTACAATCTTTCTGTCCCCTCTGCTTCAATGGTCTGTGAGCCCTGGGCAGGTGGACCTCAATATAGGAGTCCTGTCCAAGGACCCACACTCTGTACTCTTTTCTTTTAACTTTTTAAAAAATTTTATTTATTATTTTTATTTTATGTGTATGTGTATACGTCTGCATGTAGGTAAGTGCATCCATGTCATGCAATGACCGCAGAGGTCAGAAGAGGCTGTCAGATCCCCTGGGACTGGAGTTACGGACAGTTGTTAGCTGCCATGTGGGTACTGGGATTCGAATCCGAGTCTTCTGCAAGAACAACCAGTGTTCTTAACCACTGAGCCATCTCTCCAGCTCCCACCTTGTAGACTCTTATTCTCTGCATTTTGGCCATTTGTGGACTTTTGTGCTCCTGGCCCTCTGTCGTATGAGGGAGTTTCATTGATGAGAACTGAAAGATGCATTAGTGTTCTCTTCATCCCTTGTTCTATGTTCCGTGAGTGCTAGGTATAGAGGTTGCATCCTAGATGTGCCATTTAGACTTGGGCAATTCACACAGAATCTCTGTGTGTGACCGGTGGTGTAACTCTGTAATAATCTCTGTCTGTTGCAAAAGAACCTATTTTGATGGGTGGTGACTGGGATACTTGTCTGTAAATTTAAGGATTCATATTTTGCACATAGTAAGAAGATACATTTGTCTAGGGATATGAGAGCCTTGGGTTTTCTCTAAGATCTATGATCTCTCCAGCTATGTGTATTTGGCTAGGTTTATAGTACCAGACAGGCATTTCCTCCCATTGAGTGGGCTTTAAGTCCAATTAGGTAGCAGCTATTGATTACCCCCAAGATAAAAGTGCACTGTTGCACAAATGTCATTTACTGTGCTGGTCATTGATGTGGTTTTTAGGCCTTGAAGCTAGGGTTAGACCATCGACTGATGTTCTCTCTTACCAGCTTGCGTAGTGCTCTCCAAAGCTATGAGAGCTAGCTTTCACAGGAGGTGGCTTCCAGGGCAGTTCTAGCTCCATTGTTCCCAATCCTAAGTACTAAGTATGTCCTGTCTTCAGCAGTGGGGTCTTACCATCAAGTTCTGGGAAGCAATCAAGGGCTGTGGCAATAGCCTGTGTAATTTTTGGAGTCTCTTGGACTACCCTGACCAACAACTCAAAAGAAGTAAACTGAACTTTATTCTATACTAGGCCTGCCAGTGTTGTACATGCTATCTGATTGAATCATCACACCTACCCTGTGAGTTTAGTACTATAATTATCCCCATTTTGCAGCTGAGAAAACCAAGACTTGAAGATCTAGGTCAGTTGTCTAACATCACCCAGAATGCAAGGTTAATAAGTGACACAGGAGAGAACTTAACCAAGGATGACTGAAAATGCTTAACTGCAATGCTAAGTAAGGTACTAGTCTTTACTTACAAGAGAGACTCAGTCATTGTGACAGAAGCTTGCTGAAGCTGAGTAGTAGAACTGAAATCTCTTTAGGGTCATGTGTCCTAATGTCCTAGAGACAGCAGATATTTACCTCAGGGGCACCCCAGTGGTCACTGTTTATGCATAAAATCCCTGAGCCATCTTATGCTGAGGAGGTCAAAAAGTCCTGGGCAAAACTGACCAGTGCTGGGAGAAAGGGCAGGGGGCGGGGGTGTGTGTGTCAGAAGTTCAGGCTCCAACTGCCACCTGGTGGTCAGCTTTAGAGAAACAAGTGAATGTGCCTAAGGTCACCAGCTTAAGACACAAGCAAACTAAAATGGGCCCTGGCTCAAGGCATTTATTCATCGACTCAAATGTGCACTTATTTAATTTCTTTGTCTATTCAAATAAGGTGCATTGTAGCAAACACAGTTTGAAAACTGAGAATTCAGGAGTGAACCAAACAAAACTTCCTATTCTCAGTGAGCTCACATTGTAATGGTGGAAGACAGACAAGAAATAGTAAGTAGAGAGCAGTAGTGTTGCTCAGCAATGAAGTGAGTATTTCACATGTCTAAAGTCCTGAGTTCAATCCCCAGACTGTCTCACACACACACACACACACACACACACACACACACACACACACCATATCACACATTGTGTGTTACATAGTGGTGAGCGCTATTAAAAAAAAGAGAGAGAGGGAAGGGGAAGACAGAAGGTAGAATTTGAGAAAAGACTTATAAGAGATAAAAGAGACAGCCATGAAGATGCCTGCTGAGAAACTGGTTCTGGGGTAAGGAAACAGCCCAAGAAAGACTTGAAGGTACGGGCAAGTGTAATGTGTCGGAGGCGCAGTCAGGAGCAAACAAGCGGAAGAGCAATAGGAGAGGAGCAAAAGTGAGGTAGGCAGAAGTTAGGTCACATGGGGCTCTGAGGGCCCATTTTATATAGTGAGTGAATGAGATGGGAATTCATGGGTGGTAATTTATCCAGGGTCATCCATTCTAGTAACTGGCACTAGGCACTCTCTCAAAAGCCTCTGTTCTGTAGTATTGACAGGGATAGTAAACACAGAAAGAAACCTCTATAGATTTGCCCAATTTTTCTTTGTCTTTTACAAAAGCAATTTGGTGAAGGATATTCTTTCCAGCAAATGTCACTAGATCAACTGGACAACCATAGTCAAAAATAAAAATAAGGGGCTGGAGAGATGGCATAACGGTTAAGAGCACTGGCTGCTCTTTCAGAGGACCCAAGTTTGATTTCTAGCACCCATGTGGTGGCTAACAACCATCCATAACTCCAGTTCCAGGGGAATCCAATGCCCTCTTTTGATGTCCACTGACATTGCACAACACAGGTGCACTTACACACATGCAGGCAATATGATCATACACATAAAATAAAAATAACAAATTTTTTTTTTAAAAAAAATAAATAAATAAGAGGCTTAAAAGATGGCTCAGAGCCAGGCATGGTGGCACGTGCCTTTAATCCCAGTACTTCAGAGGCAGAGGCAGGTGGATCTCTATATGATTGAGGCCAGCCTGATGATCTACATAGTGAGTTCCAGGCCAGCTGGGGCTACAAGGAGACACTGTCTCAAAAAAAAAAGATGGCTCAGAGATTGAGAGCTTGCTGCTCTTGCAGAGGACCTAAGTTCAGTTCCCAGCACCCATGTGGGGTGATTCATAACCACATGTAACTCCAGCTTCAGGGGATCTGACACCATTTTCTGTCCTCTGCAAGCACCTGCACACATGTGGCACACACAATACATTTTAAAAAACAAAGACAAATCTTTTAAAAAATACAAAATAAACCTAGACTTAAGCCTCATACTTTGTATAAAAATGAACTCAGCATGAATCATGGGCATACTCTCAAGCATCAACAATATCAGAAATATGTCACTGTTCAAAAAAAAAAGTAAAATGTGGACCAATAAGGTGGCTCAGCAGGTAAAGGCACATGCCACACAACGCTGAATTCAATCCCAAGGACCTTTGTAAAGGTAGAAGGAGATAATCAACTCCACAAACTTGTTCTCTGACCCACACACATACCTTGTGGTATGTACAACCACACACATACATATCATGAACTCTCACACACATATACAATAAGAAATACGTTAATTTTGAAAAAGAAAAAAGTTAATTATTTAAGTAATTTTAAAAAGTGTAAAACTTATAGAAAAAAAGAGAAATTCTTTGGGGCCTGGAATTAGTCAAAATGTTTTTAGGCTTGGCATCAAGAGTATAATCCATAAAAGGAAAAATCAATATCAGAATTCATCAAAATTAAAAAGTTTTGCTCTGTTAAAGTCATGCTTTATTCACTCAAAACCATGCATATGCATAGCAGCTTTATTCCTAGTAGCTCAAATCTGGAAACAATCAAGGTATCATTCATCTGGTGCCTGGGTAAACAAACTATGGCACATCTACACCTTGGAATGGCACTCAGCAATAAAGTGGAACAAGCTATTGCTATGCTCAACTTGAATAAACCTCCAGAGAATTGTGCTGAGTGAAAAGGAATAGTTCAAAAAGATTACATATTATATGGCTCCATATTTTTTTTTTGGTCTTTTTGAGACAGGGTCTCTCTGTAGCCCCAGCTGTCCTGGAACTCATTATGTAGACCAGGCTGGCCTTGACCTCACAGAGATCCGCCTGCCTCTGCCTCCCAAGTGCTGGGATTAAAGGA
>NW_008347808.1:5959470-5966818 GCF_000622305.1 Nannospalax galili
TTTGAGACAGGGTCTCTCTGTAGCCCCAGCTGTCCTGGAACTCATTATGTAGACCAGGCTGGCCTTGAACTCACAGAGATCCGCCTGCCTCTGCCTCCCAAGTGCTGGGATTAAAGGAGTGCACCACCACGCCTGGCATGGCCCCATTTTTAACATTCTTGAAATAACAAATTTATAAGGATGGAAACCAGAATTTTGGTTGCCAAGCCTTGGAGATTCGGTAAAGAGGTTGGTGAGTATAGCTATGAAAAGGTCAAAAAGCTGTAGTGGTGGCACATGCCTTTAATCCCAGCACTTGGGAGGCAGAGGCAGGTGGATCTTTGTGAGTTCTAGGCCAGTCTGGTCTACATACCGAGTTCCAGGCCATCTAGGACTACAGAAAGACCCTTTCTCAAAAAGACAGAAAAAAATAAAAATAAAAAGTTCAAAACACGAAACCAGGTCTGGGAACACAGACCTGCAATTCCAGCTACTCAATAGGCTGAGGCAGGAAGATGCCAAATTCAAAGCCAATTTAGGCAACTAAGTGAGACCCTGTCTCAAAATAAAAAGTAAAAAAGAATTGACTAGGGATATAAGTCAGTGGTAGAATATATTCCTAGCAAGCTTGAGGCCTCGGGCTCAATTCCCCATGCCAATAAATAAGTAAATAAATAAGCAACACAAGAAATATTTGTGATAACAGCTCTGTATTTTGGCTGGAGTAAAAGATACATGCCATGTGTGATAATATTACACAGAACCACACATGCATGCACACATACATACCAGAGTTCATATAAAGCTGTTGCAATTGGGATAAGCTCTATAGATTGTATCAAAGTTGGTTGACTGTGATACTGGCAGGAGGAAGGTGAAGGATGTGAAGACCTCTCTGCAACTTCCTGTGTCCAAACTTTCCAAACAGTAATTTAAAACAAAAACAAAACACTATGAGAGAGTTCAAGAAACTTAAGGTATTAGATCCAAAAAGTGTGAAGGCATGCACCATCTCAGTGGGAAAAAAATTGAGCAAGGCCAGGCATGGTAGCATACACCTGTAATCCCAGCACTCAGGAGGCTGAAACAGGTTAGTTCAGAGCCAACCTGATCTACATAGTAAATACCAGGTCAGGCAGGGCTACATAGTGAAAGTCTGTCTCAAAGAAAAATCAAACCAAAAAGTCAAACAACAGCAAAAATCCTTAACAGATTTGTTAGTATTCATGCCTGGAAAAGTAGTTCCTCATTAAGAGCTACTTATGATCTGATTTTAATAAGAGGATATTCAAGATGACAGCTGATCCAACACTTATTTTATGAGTGGGAAAAATAAGGCTCAGAGATAAGAGGCTGCTTGTTCTAGGTTTCAGGGCAAAGGAAAATAGTAGAAATAAAATGCACTTGGTTCTCAGTTTCTCTGAGGGACTCAGGGAACGCAGGCCAAGTTCCTTCACTTCTGTGAACCTCTCTTCCTCAAACTCTGAAAAATAGTTATGAATTTCAGTATGTTAAGTACCTATCCCAGTTCCCAGTACATATTAAACACTCTTTAAGCCAATAGCTTCCTTACCCTCTTTGTTGAAAGAGGGACCACTATGCTTTCACAGCTGGGAGGGACAGATAAGAAGACTGCACCTCTGCAGGGAGCCACCCTCATCTTCCAGCCTTCTCTAAGTTCTAGACTCCTAGTATACGATGAACCTGGTGATATCCTGGGGGTAAATCTGAGTGGGTCACCATGGAGATGACTGGAGAAGGGGCATTCTGTTTCTATGGTGACAATAGGAGTAGCAGGGATGTGCCTTGGAAGGAAGGTTGGGGGGCATGGAGTTATTTCCATGGAGATGGGGAGGGGGCTCTCTGAGGCTCACTTAAAGGTGGGGGTAGGGTAATTGGAGAAATGAAGCAACTTATCTCCATGGCGACCAGTAAGGAAGAGGTGGAGTCCTCCTGGGAGCAGTAAGATTAGTAAGATTTCTATCTCTGATGTGAGCAAACTGCTAGGGGTTCTCTTAAACCACACAAATTCACCTTCCATGTCTTCAGTGTACCCCGACACTGGTGGAGAGACTGGACTAGTGTACTTACAATAAACTCTTAGAATTGTGGGGAGCAGCTGACAATTAGCTAAGCTTGTAGAAATTTCTCTACAAATAGGAAAGATACAGTAGCTCCTGCTTGACTTTCCCAGGCAGGAATTTTATCTACCCTGTTCATTCCAGGCCTAGAACACTGTTTTAAACCTAGTAGACATTCAATAAATATATGACAAGTGAATTAACCACCTATTTCTTGCTACCACCAACTGTAAGTTCTCATATTATTGAAATGCTCCAAGTACCCTTCATATGCTGTCACCATTCAAGAGTTAGTTTAGGCATCACCTCCAGTGAAAGGTCTTCCATGAACTCCCTGGCTCAAGTATTCCCCAGGAGTATTTCCATCCTAACCTCTGAGCATCATTACAAAAGCATGTACCACTTAACACTGAAGTCATTTGTTTTTCTCTGTCCCTTACTTTGTTGCTACAGCCTCTGGGAGTTAAAGCCACACCTATTTCTATCCCAGTAGCTAGCACAGTGCCTGGCATATAAAAGGTCCTCAACAAATATTTAATTGAACTAAACATCTTTTTATTTCTTATAGTATATCAAGCCTGAACTCTCCTAGCTTGTTGAACACCATAAGAAACAAGAATGGAGTGTTTGGGAAAGGAGCTGACACATAATTATTCTTCGGGAACGAGATTTTTTTTAGAAAAAGGGGCCCTGAGACCATAACCAGACCTGGGCAGGTCAGCATTAGCAAGAAATGGCACAATGGATTAAAAACAGCATATCACAGGGCCTCAAAGGGAAGGAAAGGCTGCCCTTTAAATTCTGGAGGAGTCTCACTACAAGGGATTTAAAATAAGACATTAAGTTGGGAGGGGGTATGCTGAGAGGCAGAGGGATGGAGTTGGAGGAGGGAAATGGGAGTAGATATGATCATATTTCATTTTATACTTGTGTGAAATTCCCCAGAATGAAGAAAAACATTACATGGATAGCTTAAAGAGTTAAAAAAAAGAGAGAGAGATAGACACAATGAACAGAATGACCCTTCAGGGAACAGCCCCCAACAAAGGAAAATGGGTTTTATATTCTTTAAAGGAGTGATGAGACATTCCACACCATGTGATTTCAGTCTGAGACAGCCTGTGACAGGGAGAGTGTAGCAGCAAGGACTATAACTCAGGAGCTGTAAAAACCACAACACCAACCACATTCTGATTAGATTTAAGGCTGGTTTTACCAGGCAACATCATCAGGACCAAGAACCTCTGAATAGACAGATCATGGGCCACAGGGGAGAGCCTACTATTATTCTGCTAAATGGACATAGTATTAAGCTGAGTCCTAATGACTTACTGTTATACCCATAGATTAATATGTCTCTCAACTCTCACCAGAGAACCTTCTTTTTGCAGCAGATAGCATTTAACATAGAGACCCACAAGTTGTTAATGTGCAGAGAATAAGAGACTGTGGAATACTCAGACCTAAACATGAAATCTACATCACACCCCCTCCTACCAAGGCTCAGGGATCATTGTAGAAAAGAGTGCAGAATGATTCTAAGAGCCAGAGGTGTTGGTGACTACAAGGAAACAGTGTTTTCTGGATACAATAGGGCAGTTGCACATATGAACCCACAGCAGTTGTGACAGTATGCACAAGACCCGAATAAGCCCAAACCTAGACAAAATCCGAGCATGGAAGGGGAAGGTGGGCATGAAGTCCCAGCCTTAGTTGAGGAACTATTGGCAACTGATAGCTGCTGGGAGAGGGAGACTCAGTTTTCTTCAAGAATGCCCCGTAAGTTGATCATGCCCCAGGGGATGGCCCACACCCAAGAGTATTTGAGGAACACAAATTGAACTCAATAGACCTTAAAAAAAAATAGAGGACACAAGTGGGAGGTAGGGAAGTGGGGGATTTCTGAGAGGAGATGAAGGAAACAATCTGGATATGATCAAAACGCACTGTAAGAAATTCTCAAAGAATCAATAAAATAATACTTTTTAAAAAAGAAGAAAGGGGAGAAGAGTAGAAGGGATGGGAGAGAAGGGGGAGAAAGCTCACTTTCTCTCTTTCTCTCTCTCTTTCACACACACACACACACACACACACACACACACACACACACCACAGTACAGTACAGAACAGCTTCTTCACTCTGTCCTAGGGAGAGAGCTGCAGTGGGGTGTGGCCTGATTTCTTCAGGATCTGAGATCTCGCCTCTTAGAGTAACAAGCATCTTAAAGGGACAGGTTTATGATCTAACAGACACCTTCCCTAATCAGCCACCCTGCTGATTCAGTCTTTCTTTATTTTCTACATACTTAGTACATGTTCATTTCTTCCTTTGTCTTCACTAGGCTTGCAATGCCCTCCACTTCTGCAGTAGAGTGTAGTGGTTAAGAACATGTACTCTGTAGCATGTGTTGCAGCTGTCACCAGTATAGTAAGCTAGCTGGTTTACAGATGTTTCCACTGAGCGTCACAATAAAGAATACCATGTGCTATATTTAAAAAAAAAAAGAACATGTACTCTGGAGTCAGATATGGGAGTTAATCCTGGCTGAATGTAGTAACACTATTGGGGCTAATTACATTAACCTCTCTGAGACATAATTTCATCATCTATCAAACAGGGGTAAAACAGCACCTCTTTCTCATGGCACTGGGAAAATTGAGAAAATACATATGAGGCATTTTATTTAGCACAGTCACCTAGCAACAAGTGAGCACTTAGAAAAGATTAGATATTACTATTATGTGAAGTCACTCATTCTACATTGAGTCCTGTCTAAACAGGCTAACAAGCATCAGATGCTGAGCTGAAGTAATCCAAGATGAAGAATATACTCTCTGGCCTCAAGGAAGTCTAGGTCTACTGAGGGACAGGTACGGATTGAGAAACCTACAGTACAAAACCATCACAGGGAGCTGAATAAAGTAAGGTAAGAGCTAAGAGGAGGATTGGGGACACAGCTCAGAGGTAGAGTACTTGCCTAGCATGCACCAGGTCCAAGGTTCATTATTAGTTACTTTTCTGTAACTAGTGATAAAACACCATGACCAAGGCAACTTCTAGCAGGAAGAGTTTATTTGGGCTTGTGGCTTCAGAGGGTAAGAGTCCATCATGGCAGGGGAGGCATAGCAGGAGGCAGCCACAGCAGAAAGCTGAGTGCTCACATCTTCAAGCACTTGCAGGGAGGGCAAACTCAAAGTGGAACAAAGCTAAGAACTCTCAAAGCCCACCCCCCGTGATGTGCTTCCTCCAGAAAGGCCACACCTTCTAAAAGTTGCATGACCCTCTCCAAATAGCACCACCACTGACCAAGTATTCAAATACTTGAGCCTATGGCAAAAACTTCTCACTCAAACCACTGCAGTTCAATATGCAGTATGGGGAGTGGCAGGGAGAAGCTAAGAGAAGGGCCTCGCCTGCAGAAGGAAGACCAAGAAATGCATTATGCTCTAATCCCAGTTCTCAGGAAACTGAAGTAGGGGGACTGTGAGTTTAAGACCACCCTGGTGGGTGGGAGGGGGTTCCCAGCACTCACATGACAGCTAATAACCATCCATAACTCCAGTTCCAGGGGCTCCCACACCCTATTCTGGTCTCTGAAGGCATTTCATGATATTGGTGCACCTACATACATGCAGGCAAAACAGTCATACACATGAAATAAAAGTAAATAAATAATTTTCTAAGAAAAATCAACCTGGGCTAAATAAAGAGGAAAAGTAAATAAATGTTTCTGAAGGAAGTAATCTTTGAACTAAGTCAGGAGTAGTGAATAGAAATTTGGAAGAAGAGAACAGTCTAGGCAGAAGGTATAACCCATGTAAATGCTTGAAGGCCTAAGAAAACAGAGAATTAAGAGAGTTTGTTACAGGTGCAGCTTAGAATCCATGAAGGAAGAAAATGAAAAGTATATCAATAGGCACATCAGAAAGGCTCTTAAAAGTCATGTTAGGGAGTTTGACCATCAATAAAATGTTTACTATAGCCAAATTTATTCCCTCCATTCTTCTAACAATTTGAACATAACACATCTTCATTATAATACTTCTCAAATCATTCTTTTATTTAAGTTTTCCATTGAACTCTAGACCTGTTCAGGGCTTACATTTTGTGAGTTAAAAATTCCTGGTGCTCCTCTGCTTCCCTGGGCGAGCATGACCCACAGGCCTCTCTCTCCCTCCATGCCTTGACTCCCCCACCCTCATTCACCCTCCCACCTCCCCTACCAGTCTCTCCTAGTCTGGATCCTGTTCCATTTCTTCTCTTGGCACCCCAGGCACCAGGGGAACGACCACAGCTTCCTGATCCTTTGCATCCAGACCAACTCAGTTCCTTCTCGGGTCCCCTGGAGCACTCTGGGCCTGGCCCCACTCTCACCACCCTCTGCTTCCCTGGGCCTTCACAAGCGGCAGGTCTCTCTCCAACCCTCAGGCCTCTCTCTGGGGTAAGTCGATGGTGCCCTCCGTGCCTTGACACTCCCAGCCTCATTCACCCTCCCATCTCCCCTGCTGGTTTCTCCTCCTAGCCTGGGTCCTGTCCCATTCCTTCTCTTGGCACCCCAGAACCTGGGGAACCACCACTGCTTCCTGGTCCTTTGCATCCAGACCAACTCAGTTCCTTATCGAGTCCCCAGGAGCACTCTGGGCCTGGCCCTGCCCTCACCTTCCTCTACTTCCCACCAGCCTCTTTCCTAGCCACCAGGGCTGACCTTTCCTCTTCCTGATCCTTTGCATCCAGACCAACACAGGTCCTCAGTGCAGTCCCCAGGAGCCCTTGGGGCTGCTTCCCACCCCCATCTTCCTTTGCATCTCTGGGTGGCACAGCCAACAGGTGCCCTAGACCAGCATCTTTCCTGGGCCTGGTTTCCAGGCCAGTCCAACCCCCAAATTCCTGAGGCCAAAATCTATCCTGGAGGGATCCAGACCTTAGGAGAAAGCCTGAGAGCATCTGATTCTCATCTGAATTGGGCCTCTGTGGGAACTCCTGAAGACAAAAGCAATCTGGACAGTCCAATATAAAATCAAAAGAGAGAACCAGAAGCTTAGAGGAACCAGCTTTTCATGCCCAAAAAGTAAACCACAAAGAGACACAAAGTTCACAAAAAGAAGCAGACCTAAACTTGAAGGCTTGAGTCGCACACAAGAATCAGAAACTACAAAAAGAAATTCACATGTCAAAATCACAGAGAAAAAAATAATAACATGAAAAACCAAAATAACATATCCCCATGAAATACCAATAGTCCTCTAGAGGAGTACAATGAAAACCCCCTAGAGATAATGCAGGGCAT
>NW_008347808.1:5967121-5968538 GCF_000622305.1 Nannospalax galili
TCAAGGTAATGTTATGGACCAGATTGTCAACAGTATTGTAGAAGAAAATTTCACTAAATTAAAGAAAGACATGCCCATCTAAATACAAGAAGCATATAGAACACCAAATAGACAGGACCAGAAAAGAAACTCTCCATGATACATCATATTAAAAACACTAAGTGTACAGAACAAAGAGAGAATAATGAAAGCTGCTAAAGAAAAACAAAAAGTCACATATGAAGAAAAACCCATCAGAATTACACCTGATTTTTCAGTGCAACTATGAAAGCCAGAAGAGCCTGGACCAAAGCATTCCTCGTTCTAATTGACCACAGATGCCAACCCAGATTACTTTACCCAGCCAAAATGTATATTATAATCCAAGCTGAAAGAAAAACCTTCCATTACATAAAAAGGAGGAAGGAATTCATGTCCACAAAACCAGCCTTCAAAGAGTTCTGGAAGCAATACAAAGGGCTGAAGAAAGGAATGACTATACCCAAGGGGTTGCGGAAAGAAATTCAATGAAGGTATAACCATGGAAAAGTACAGCTATTTACGAATGTAAACACAAATAAAAATGATAGGATTCAATACTCATCTTTCATTAATAACTTTAAATATTAACAGACTGAACTCTGCAGTCAAAAGACATAGACTACGTGAATGCATTGAGAAACAAAACCCATCTTTTTGTTGTCTGCAAGAAACTCATCTCGCTTTCAAGGACATATACTATCTTAAAGTGAAAGGATGGAAAAAAATATACCAAGCAAATGGTACTAAGAAAAAAGAAGGCATAGCAATTCTAATATCTGACAAAATAGACTTTAAACTACAACTAATCAGAAGAAAGAGGGCCACTTCATTCTGATCAAAGGAACAATAAATCAAAAAGATATTATAATCATGACAATGTATTCACCAAACTCTGGTGCACCCAACTTCATATAAACAATACTATAGGACTTTAAGACCCAGATTAATCCCAACTCATTAATAGTAGGGGACTTCAATACCCCTCTGTCCCCATTAGATAGGTCAACAGGGCAGCGAGTTTACAGAGAGACATCTGAATTAATACCATATATCAAATGGACATAACAGACATCTACCGAGTATTCCACCCAAACACCAAAGGACATACTTTCTACTCAGCACCCCATGGAACCTTCTCCAAAATCGACCATAAACAGGGGCACAAAAAAAGCTTCAACAAATACAAAATGATTGAAATAATTTCATGCATTCTATCAGACCACAATGCAATATAGCTTACAACCAACACCGGAAGAAGCCCTAATCACCACATAAACACATGGAGAATAAACAACACACTCCTGAATGATGAATGGGTCAAAAGAGAAATTAAGAAAGAAATAAAAGTATTCCTGGAACTAAATGAAAAGGACAATACAACACAACAAAACCTCTG
>NW_008347808.1:5968986-5969834 GCF_000622305.1 Nannospalax galili
CACCAAAACTAAACCAAGAAGAGATTAACAGCTTAAACAGACCAATAACACAAAAAGAAATTGAAAAGGTAATACAAAACCTCCCAACTGAAAAAAGCCCAGGACCAGATGGATTTACAGCAGAATTCTATCAGACATTTAAAGAAGATCTACATCCAATACTACTTAATTTATTCAAAAAGATAGAAATGGAGGGAGAACTTCCAAATTCCTTCTATGAAGCTGGCATCACTCTAATACCAAAGCCAGGTAAAGATACAACCAAAAAAGAAAACTATAGATCCATATCCTTAATGAATATAGATGCAAAAATTGTCAACAAGATACTTGCAAACCGCATACAGACACACATCAAAAAGATCATCTGCTATAATCAAGTCGGCTTTATCCCAGAGATGCAGGCATGGTTCAATATACATAAGTCAATAAACATCATAAATCATATAAATGGGCTCAAAGACAAGAACCACATGGTCATCTCAATAGATGCAGAGAAGGCCTTTGTCAAAATTCAACATGCATCTATCTTGAAAGTCCTAGAGGGAATTGGACTGGAGGGAACATACCTCAACATAATTAAAGCCATATATAACAAACCCACAGCCAACATCATTCTAAATGGAGAAAAACTGGAAGCATTCCCATTGAAATCAGGAACCAGACAAGGCTATCCACTGTCTCACTTCTCTTTAACATAGGACTTGAAACTCTTGGAAGAGCAATCAGACAAGAGAAGGAAATCACAGGAGTAATAATTTGAAAAGATCAAATCCCATCCCTTTTTGCAGATGATATATTATATAAGAGATGCCAAAAATTCCACCAGAAAACTCCTAGAAATTATTAAC
>NW_008347808.1:5970000-5970262 GCF_000622305.1 Nannospalax galili
CCTCTACAATGAAAATTTTAAATCTTTAAAGAAACAGATTGAGGAAGACATCAAAAGATGGAAGGACCTCCCATCCTCATGGAGTGGAAGAATTAATATTTTTAAAATGACCATCCTACCAACAGCCATTTATAGATTCAATGCAATGCCAATCAAAATCCCCATGACAGTTTTCACAGAATTGGAAAAAAACCATCCTAAGATTCAAATGGAAGCACAAAAGACCTCGGATAGCCAAAGCAACCCTGAGCACTAAGAGCAA
>NW_008347808.1:5970317-5971085 GCF_000622305.1 Nannospalax galili
CGTAGATCCATAGATCAATGGAACAAAATTGAAGACCCAAATATGAGTACATGCAATTTCAGCCACCTGATATTTGACAAAAGGGCCAGGAACATGCACTGGAGGAAAGACGGCATGTTCGGCAAATGGTGCTGGCAAAACTGGATCTCCACCTGTAGAAGAATGATTTAGTTTCATTCTTCTATCTTTTACCTTGCACAAATGTCAATTCCAAATGGATCAAAGACCTCAATGTGAAGCCTGAAACTCTGAAACTGTGAGAAGAAAACATTGGCAATAACCTACAAGATATAAGGGTAGGAAAGGATTTTCTAAACCGGACATCAATTGCTCAGGAAATAAGGGCAAGAATTCACAAATGGGACCTCATTAAACTAAAAAGCTTCTGTACATCACAGGCGGAAACCAGGGAAGCGATCAGAAAAATCACAGAATGGGAGAAAATCTTCACCAGCGACAGATCTGACAGAGGTTTACTACCCAGAATATATAATGAACTCAAAAAACAGAGAATCAAGACAAGAAGCAACCCAATTAAAAGATGGGAGCTGAACAGAGAGTTCTCAAAAGAAGAAGTAAAGATGGCTATGAAACATCTTAAAAGATGTTCAACATCACTAATAATTAGGGAAATGCAAATTAAACCACTTTAAGATTTTATCTTACCACAGTCAGACGGGCTAAGATCAAGAGAACAAATGATAGCAAATGTTGGAGAGGATGTGGGGAAAGGGGAACACTCATCCACTGCTGGTGGGGCTGCAAACT
>NW_008347808.1:5971158-5973728 GCF_000622305.1 Nannospalax galili
TTTGACCCAGTTATACCACTCCTTGGTATATACCCAAAGAACTCATCCTATTGCAGAGACACTTGTACATCCATGTTTGTTGCTGCTCTTTTCACAATAGCTAAGAGATGAAAGCAACCTAAGTGTCCCTCAATCGACGAGTGGATAATAAAAATGGGGTTCATTTATATGGTGGAGTTTTACTCAGCAATAAAGATGAAATCATGAAATTTGCAGGTAAATGGATGGAACTAGAAACTGTTATACTAAGTGAAGTAACACAGACTCTGAAAAAAAACGACATATGTTCTCCCTCATATGTGGCTCCTAGAACCAAACCCAGATAAGTGAGTATGTATCCAGACATAACTACAGGAACAAGGATAATGGAAAGAAAAAATGGAGTTAAAGGAAAAGAAAGATCCTGAAAGAGAAGAACAGTAGGAAATGGGCCTTAATAAGGGAGATATGGATAAAAATTGGGTTAGTTTAAGGGACGGGGAGGTAAGGGTATACAAGGAACCTAGGGGACAAAGGGAAAAAAGGAGCCCAGAGAGGTAGGACCATAGGAGAAGGGTATTATTCAGGGAGAAAGGGGGGAAACGGGGGCACCTTAAGTGGGAAAACCATGATGGAGGGGTGAGACAATGTGAGAGATAAATAATGCCTAGCTAGTTTTGAAAACCAGAGAGAACCATATTACTCCTACAACCTACTGACAAATTATACATAGCAGATCAAGAAATATATGTCTAGGTAAGGTTTATCTGAGAACAATTGGTCTTTGCCCAAGATTTATCTACATGACACACAGTAATTAAAAGTAGCAGACTGGTGGAACTAACCTTCTTGGATTAGCAAACTTTGAGGCCTATAATAATTTGGCCAGAGGGGCATAAAGGACAGTTTTTGCTCCTTGCCCTGCTAGGTCGAGTAGTTCTAGGGGACTCTGAACATCTCTCAAAATGTTGTGTAATTGTGGTAGGTCACCTGTTCTCTCAAGGAGGCCAAGGAGACCCCACCAGATGTACTTGAACCAGTGTCTGGTCTACAAAGAGAAGAGTCAACACAGAAGAACCATTTCCTCCATGCTTCCCGAGCAGGAGCTTTGACTTACCTTCATAATAGGTGGAACTGGTAAAACAAAGGAGCCAGGGGCTCCTCCCAAGCCCATGTGACCCCTGAGGAAAAGATCCTCAAATGACCTTAAGAGTAAAAATAAATTTGTTTATCTGGGCCAATTGTATGGCCTTAAACACCCAAAAGGAAAGTATAACCAAAGATTAAAGGGGCCAATATAATTTCATAAGAGTCCATATGCATAGCTAAAGGCTACATAACAAGCAACAATGTCAGACAGGTGATACCTTCTTTTGACTTGTTGGCCAGGGTGGCCAAAGGGACTCCCAGATAGTAACCCAGCATAGAACTGGGAAAATGAACAGCAGACCCCAATCTTATCCAAAGGGATATTGACAACTGATTACCCCTAGGTGAGGAACAGCTGACCCTCCTAAAACAAAGACCTCTATATAGGCTGACTAGATTCACCAGAAGGGCAAGTTGTGGGGAATGGCTGGGGGTGCCGACAACACAGCAGACAACAGCAGGGATATCAGAGTATAAGGGCTCTAGTGGAGGGAGGGAAGCTATGGGAGGGTGCCATGTGGGAAGCTGGTGTATAGTTGAACAAGATGGTTTGGGATGTTCTGTGTGATACACTACACTACACACACACACACACACACACACACACACACACACAAAAGCAAATTTTTAAAAAAGGATTTTATTTGAGGAGGAAGCATGGAAATTTACGTCATGTTAATTAGTAGAGGTGATAAACATTACCATTGAAATCTACCCCATGACTTTATAGCGTACACAGGTGCCAAGGATCCAAGTGCAACCGATTATGACTAGTAATAATCAGATACATACAGATTAGAGATGCATGTGCCAACATCTCAGTGTTAGTATCAAATACAATGAGTCTTTCTGCAAGGAACAATATATTCTAAAATGAAATGGAGATCTTTTCTACAGGTTAAAAACTCATTCCATTTTATGTCTTACAGGGCTTACACTGAGTTCAATATTGTATAACTGTTTTAATTCAACTGTGAACCTAGAAACTTGCACCCACTTGTGGAAGAGCTGTGCTCTTGCTCTGGAGTGTGTTACTGAATATGTTAAAGCTGTAGTGAAATGCTTCTTCTAATCATGTAGTTATTCAAAATTTTAAAAAATGATTAAAAAAATAATTCTTCAAAGGATAAAAATTTGCTACTTAAGAACTAGTAGATGTGAAAAACATTACCAGTGAAATCTACCTGATGACTTTATATCCACGCTCAGATGCCAAGGAGCTCATAAAGTAACCGACTGTGACTAGTAATAATCAGATATATAGAGATCAGAAACACACGTGCATCATAGTGTCAATTGTATTAAAAATGAATTTTTCTGTATGAAACTTTATTTTAAAATGAAATGGAGATCTTCTTTAAAGGGTAAATACTCATTCAATTTTATGTCTTACAGGGTTTATACTGAGTTTGATACTGTATAATTGTATTAATTCAACTGTG
>NW_008347808.1:5973812-5996312 GCF_000622305.1 Nannospalax galili
TAGGTCACTTTGGTTCCCAAATTGAATTCCTGACAGCAAAATAATAATAATAATAATAAATGTATGGTTTTCTGGGAATGCTAATTAACTAGACACCATCAGTACACAGTGCATGCATACATTGCAAAAGCACATTGTACCTCATATAAATTTACAATTATTATGCACCCGTTAAAAAGAAAAAAAAATTAAGTAGGAACCAAGAAAGATCTTGGGGAAGGAAAAAAATGTGTAAGAAGTGGCAAAAATTCAGCGAAAAGTTAAAAACATATATATAACAAAAGAAAAAAATAAGCAAATAAAAACAAAACTCCATTTTCATTTTTCCGCCCATGTAATGTTTGCTTAACAGAACAGTGACAGGTGTTGGCCTGTCGGATGGTGTGAAAAATGGCTAGCCCCATTTGCATATTAACCTTCAGTTAATAACCCTGCCAAATCCTGTCTTCTTAGGAAGCAAAAGAGTAGGTTGATTTCATATAGAGAATCAGCCAATGAGAAGCATTGTACTTTTACAATGACTTCATTCACATCAACCACTTGAAAAACCACAAACATGACTGAAGGGTAATGTCTGGAAAATAATGAATACTAAGATAAGAAGACAGATTAGAAAATCTTTTTTTTATGTTTATAAAGGTCAAAGCAAATCCCTGTTTGGATGCAGGATAGAACTAGAAATCAAAAGCAGAAGTCTGGCTTTATACCAGTGGTATTTCATTAGTGCTACAGAGTTCTGACCTATGGCAAATAGTTGCACTAACTTCTAGGAGATGCCCTTTAATGTAAGTGTATCTCTAATAAAGATAATCTACTTTGTCAAAAAAACATTCCTGGTGCTTAGCATTCAAGCAACACACAACAAATCTAAAAAAAAAAGGAAGGAAGGAACTTTTTAAGGTAACATAGCTACCCAGCAGCAGAGGTAGAACCCAAAACAAGGTCTCAAAGGTATTTTTGAGTGCTGTACCACATTTCTCAGAGTGACATACAGAAACAGAATTTTGAATTTTCATTTACTACAATTGTCACTGTATTGGAGGGTTTTTTTCTTTCATGAACTTCTTGCCCCTAGGCAGGGAGATTAAAGTCTCAAAAAATATTTTGTGAAGAGACTTTATAAACTAAGCAATAATACATGTTTTTGGCAAGTTACAAACCGCTCTTGGCATTATACTGCACACAACTGGATTTCATTTAGTGTTATTGCTGGCATTACAGGTACAAATGTCAGTAGTGCTGGGGCAAAACATGGCTCTTGCTCCAAAGAGAGTAAGAGATTGTTTATTGTAAATTATATACGAGTGGCCATAGCGCAGGGACACAAATTCAGGTTACCCTAAATGGCATGATCCACTGTGGAAGAGGTTACATGAATGTTTATTGTCACAGAACAAAAGAAAATCATAAATATATTTACCATGCCAGGCGTGGTAGCACACGCCTTTAGTCCCAGCACTCAGGAGGTAGAGGCAGGCGGATCTCTGTGAGTTCAAGACCAGCCTGATCTCCATAGTGAATTCCAGGCCATCTTGGGCTACAGGGAGACCCTGTCTCAAAAAGACCAAAAGTGGTGTCAATCGATCTTTGACAGGCATGATTTACCAAATACACTGGTGAGGGCATCAGGTAGGCAGGTTACAGCCAAGTGGGAAAATATATTCGATATGTTTCAGAGACGTTATCTGATAGTAACCATCCATAACTTTACAGTTGGTGGAAGCTAGTGATCTGCTAACTTTAACAATACATTCCCGTAAGGTGTAGCAGCACATGCCTATAATCACAGCATTCAGGAGGCAGAGGCAAGTGAATCTCTGTGAGTTCGAGACCAGCTGGAGCTACATAGTGAGCTCCAGGTCAGCCAGGGCTACATAATGAGACCCTGTTTTAAACAAACAAACAATACATTCTGTTATAGTTAATTTTTGTCAACTTGACACAAACCTAGAGGGAATCTCAACTGAGGAATTTCCTCCATCAAACTGGCCCCTACACATGTCTGTAGGCCATTTTCTTGATTGCTAATTGATCAAGGAGGGTTCAGCCTAATGGGGGCTATACATCTCTAGGTAGGTGGGCCTGGTCTATATAAGGAAAGTAGGGGGCTGTAGAGATAGCTCAGGGGTTAAGAGCACTGACTGCTCTTACAGAGGATCCAGGTTCAGTTCCCAGCACCCACATGGTAGCTAACAACTGTCTGTTTCCAGGGGATCCAACGCCCTCTTCTGACCTCCATGGGCACTGCATGACAAGAGTGCACTTACACACATGCAGGCAATACACTCATACACATAAAAGAAAAATAATAAAATATTTTTTAAAAAATAAAGGTAGCTGAACATGAACCAGGAAGCAAGCCAGTAAGCGTTTTCCTTCATGGTCTCTGCTTTAGTTCCTGCCTCCAGGTTCCTGCCTTGGCTTCCCTCAGTGATGAGCTGTAACTTGTAAGATGAAATAACTCTTTTCTCCTCAAGCTGCTATTGGTCAGGATGTTTATCATATCAACAGAAAGCAAACTAGGACCCATTCCAAAAGTTTTACCTAAACAGTCATAAAGGTGTTAGATCAGATACACAGGCTGGTAGCACATGGTTATTAAGAGGACTTACAATCACCCTGAATCATTTGATTCTTGATCTGTAACATTTCATCTGTCCAAAATCAAGATTCTCTAGTCAGCCCATCACTCTTTATAATCTTCAACACAGATGTGGGGTCTTCAAAGAACTACAGTTCACAGTTACTGCCCACTTACACCAAAACAGCAGTAGACCCTCTGAGAACGTCTACACTGCCAACCACACCAATTCAGATGGTCGAGGGAAGGGCTGTTTTATAACATTTCTCTCGCGAATCACACAAGTGCTGCCCAAGATTTTTTTTAAAAAAATCTGTGGTAAACTGGATGTGGTGGCACATGCCTTTAATCCCAGCACTGGGAGGCAGAGGCAGGCGGATCTCTGTGAGTTCAGGGCCAGTCTGGTCTACATAGTGAGTTGCAGGACAGCTGGGTCTACAGGGAGATCCTGTCTCAAAAAAAAATCTGTGGTAAGATCCAACATAACAAATGGCTATCCATCATCTCTATCAGGGAGTCACATGGGAAAATAGTTGGAAAGTCATTTCATGTCTATAATCCACTGATTACTTAAAATACATTCTACTATTCCCATAGACTCCAGTTTCTCTTCATTCCAACTCAGTCTGTACACCGTTGCTCAGTTAATCTTAGCTGTGTGACCTTGAATACGTCATCTAAGTTTTCATGGTTTCTGTTTCCTCCTATGCAGAGCGATGGGAATGTGCAAGGTTAGCTTCATGTCTCCCAGAAATTCCTTGGGTGCCATTACACAAGTTAGGGAAAAGATGGGCCAGGGACTGAGTTGTCAGGCATCTGCATGTCCTCTTTTAACCCAACAGGCCTTGTAGAAATTATAGACCTTTCTAAAATTTGGCTGGGAAAGAGTTATGCTACTGTAGCATTTAAGTACCATTGTACTTTCTTAACTTTTAGGAGCCCTTCTACTTTCCCTAAATGAACATTATTTCTCAAGTCTCATATACAACAGGAATTTAATATGATAAAGTGTTTAATGCAGAAAAACACAACAAACAACTCATTTTTATTACTTTTTTCTGTCTTTTTAAATTTGGTATCATCTCAAAGTAACATGAAATACAATGCTTAAAATGACAGTACTAATTTATAACAGCCACTCAGAGTAGTTAGAAACTTCTACAAAGGAGATGGCTTACAAAGGTCAGGACCAAACTCAAACTGTGTTTATTTTTTCTTTTTAGGCAACAGGAAAGGTGTGTCTTAATCCCCGCAAATGCAGAACAAATGATCTTTAGTGTCACAAATTATCTTGTTTCCAAGTCCCTTCCAAAACTATTATCTTCTTTGTATTTATGGCCAAGGTTAACCCTGAAATATCAGTTTACCGAAGTGACTTGAGATGCCAGAAAAGTATATAGGGAATTTCCAAGTGTTTCTCTTGGTTGTTAAGCAGGAGTTGTAAAGGGAGGCTTATTAGCATCATTGGACCAGGGAACCTTTCCAACCTCTATTTAGGCCTCAGTCCCCTCTCCCTCTTGCAAAGCACACTTGTAGATTGGGCTTCATTCTATACCACATGCATATAGGTGCCCAAGGAGACCAGAAGAGAGTGTCAGATCCCCTGGAGCTGGTGTTACAGGTGATTGTAACAGACCTTGGGTCCTCCAGAAGGGCAAGAAGGGCTCTTAAACACTGAGCAATCTCTACAGCCCCTTTTTCTTTGTCTTTCTAATCGTACCCAACTGAAGGTTGACAGAGTAGAAACAACTCAACTCAGGAGACACTACTAGCATTGTCACAAATGGGTTGGGCAAGTCACTTATTTCCAATGTAATTTTCCCTGATCTTTGAGACTCCCTTCCAGATTTCCAATTCTATGACTGAGTATCTTATCTAAGAAGACTCCTGGAGGGCTGGTGGGATGGTTCTATGGGTAAAGGCACCTGCCCCCAAGCCCAGTGAACTGAGTTCCATCCCCAAGACTCACACAGTGGAAGGAGAGAAATAACTCCCCCAAGTTGTCCTCTGACCTCCACATGCACAAATAAACAAAAATGTTTAGCAAATGGTGAGGGGCTGGAGAGATAGCTCAGTAGGTAAGAGCACTAGCTACTCCTCCAGAGGACCTAGGTTCAATTCCCAGTATCCACATGGCAGCTAATAACCATCCATAACTCCAGTTCCAAGGGATCTGACACCTTATTCTGGCCTCTACTGGCTTTGCACTACATGGGTGTGCTTACATACACGCAGGTAAAACACTCATACACATAAAATAAAAATAAATTAACTTTAAAAAATCTATTTTGCTGCATCCTGTTCCTGAAGATGTGATCCCTAGGCTTTCTGCTCCTGCCACGTCTTTCCACCACACCTCCCAACAATGATGATCTCTAATCCCTCTGAAGTAGCAGCATGTTACAGGGGCATCCCTACACAAAGAATGCCCTCACAGGCCAAGAGGCCCTGACAGGCCATTGTGTGAAGTTGTGATGGTGAAGGCTGGTTGGTGATAGGTAAAAAGTTGGCAGAGAATGAGCGAATGGAGGATGAGGCACCAAGACACAGATAAAACTCTCAGTGGGATAGAGCTTTATTTCACACGGGAGACGTTCCCTTCGGGGAAGGGAAAATGTCTGCCCACGGATTGTAAGCTGGGGTCTTTTAAAAAGGGCTTCTGCTTCCTGCAGAAGGTGGGAAGATGTATTTTTTTTAAAGTTGGGGGGGTGGGAGAGCGGGACTGTTAAAACCTGTCCTCTTTAGAGATCAAAGGGGAAGCCTGCTGTGTTGGCCAAACAGTGGAGAAAAGTCTGCTTCTCTTGACTTCAAACACCAAGGTGCTTATCAGCTAGGTTCCCTTTTCTCAGGAGCATGAGAAGTCCTTGGGATCCTGTTGGTGAGGGGGCAGGGATATCTGAACCTTAACAGTTGGCACTGGAGACCCCAAGAAGACATTGGAGATGCTAGAGCCATGTGACATCTTCGAGGAGAGCTGCATACAGGGAGTAGTACCAGCTCAAGAGAGAGATGTGTATTATATGCAGCACAGCTGGTGGGGTTGAGTCATGTAAGGCCATTGGAAGGAAAGTCCCAGAATGTCAACACAGAACTACTGCATTTGGTGTTTTCCTTGTTCATTTTCTGTCTTGTTTTCGTCCAGTATCTCCTCAGTTTGCCCTCATTCCTCCCTTTTGAAATGTGTATTCAGTTCCATTGCATGTTGGAAATATATAATTTATGTTTTGATTTTACAGGGTCTTACGATTAAAAAAATTGCCTTGAGTCTCAGAAAAGACTTTGGGCTCTGGAAGTTTGAAAATTATTGAGACTGGTGAAGATTATGGGAACATTTGAAGGTGGATTAAATGCATTTTGCATTTAAATGGTCATGAGCCTATGGGGGTCCATGGAACGGAATGTGGTGGTTCAAACATGAGAATGTCCCCCATTAGCTCCAAATATTTGAACATTTTGTTGCCAGTCTGATGCACTGCTTTGGAAGGATCATGGAACCTTTAGGAGGTGTGGCCACGCTGGAGGAAGGATGTCACTGGGGGTGGACTTTGAGAGTTCTTAAGCCTTGCCTAATTTCCCATCTCTTTCTGCTCCCTGTGCCTGCTTGAAAATCTGATCACTTGGCTTTCTGCTCTGGACACCCCCTTCCGCCATGCCTCCCCCACAATTATGGACCATTATCCCTTTAATCTTAAGCTCAAATAAACTCTTCCTTCTATAATAAAAGGAAAAAAAAATATTTTTTTAAAATGGTGACCACATGCACAAGACTCATGCAAACTCAACCAGACAAAAACACAGTATAGAACTGGGGAAATGGTTAAGAAGCCCCGAACTTAGCTGAGGAACGGTTGGCAGCTGTCCACTGCTGGGTAAGGGAGAATTGGTCCTTAAGGGAATGATGCTAGATAGGCTGACCATGCTCCAGTGAAATGAACTCACAACAAGAGACATCTGGGGACATAAACTTGACTCATTAGGCCTTAAAATATATGATAGAATGCATGAAATTCAGTTGGGGGACTATGGGATGAGTGCATATAGGGGAGAGGGCCTAAATATGATTAAGATGCATTGTATGAAATGTGCTAAAATTCAATAAAAAATATATACAGTAAAAGAAATTTTTTTGGTCTTTTTGAGACAGGGTCTCCCTGTAGCTCCAGCTGGCCTGGAACTCATTTGTAGACCAGGCTGGCCTTGAACTGACAGAGATCCTCCTGCCTCTGCCTCCCAAGTGCTGGGACGAAAGGCATGTGCAGCCACATTCAGCTAGTAAAAAAGAAATTTTTATAGAAGCCTTCTGAACTATTAGCATTGGAGTGACTTATTTCTTAGATGTAATGCAATACTGTCCTATATTGCCCTCTAGTTGTTTTTATATGAAAAAAAATTTCCCTTCCCAGATATATTTATCTATCTTAAAAGGCTTATTTTCAGAGGGCAGACAGTGTGCTTTCTACTTAACTTAAATGTCTTAGGACAATTCAGGGGAGTATCCAAAGGTAATCAATATGTATTTATACTTATTTGCCCAAAGCAATGGTGTGCCTTCTTTCAGAATCCTGGAATTGTATTTTACATCAGTGCTGCACAGCAGGAATATGTAAGCTAGAAATGTAACTTTAAAGTTTCCAGTCTGAAGGGCTAGAGAGATGGCTCAGTGGTTAAGAGCACTGGCTGCTCTTGCAGAGGACCCAGGTTCGGTTCCCAGCATCCATATGATAGCTAATCGTGCTTTGTAACTCCAGTTCTAGATGATCTGATGCCCTCTTCTGACCTCTGTGGGCATTGCATGAAATGGGTATACTTACATGCGGGCAATACACTCATACATATAAAATAAAAATAATAAAGAAAGTATTAAAAACTATATACACTTCTAAAAACTATTATTGTATGTGTATATGATGGGGGGCACACATACCATGGCACATGTGTTGAAGGCAGAGGACAACTTTGTAGAGTCAGTTCTCTCTTTTCACCTTTACATGAGTTCCAGGAATAGAACTTAGGTCACCAGGCTTGTGCAAAAAGCGTCTTTACCCAATAAGTCATCTCTCAGGCTAGAAACTTTAAAGTATTTAAAGTTTGTATTTTTAAAAAAGAAAATACTTTAAATTTTCTAGCAGGTTGGACCAGGGATATAGCTCAGTTGGTACAATGCTTGGTTCATGTGCATAAGGCTCTGTGTTCAGTCCCTAGCACCACATAAATTAAGTGTGGCGATAAAAGCCTGTAATTTCTGGGCTCTGTAGTGGAGGCAGCAACGGAGGTGGAGACAGGAGGATCAGAAAACCGAGTATGGTGGCACATTCTTGTAATCCCAGCAGCAGCACAGGATCATCAGTTAAAGGTCAGACTCCTTCCAGGCCAGCCTGGATTTCATGAGACCCTGTATAAAATTTTTTAAAAAATTATAATTTCAACATGTAGTCAAATAAAGTGGGATATTTTCCCTTTTTTATGTCATTGAAATCTGACGTGTAGTTTACACTTACTACACATTTCAATTTAAAATAGCCGCATCCTCCAGGCAGGGTGGTGCATGCCTTTAATCCAACATTGGGGACGCAGAGGCAGGCAGATCTCTCTAAGATCGAGGCTAGCCTCGTCCACATAGTGAGGGCCAGGCCAGTTGGGGCTACAGCGAGACCCCATTTCAAAAACAAACGAACAACAAAAAAAAAGCCACATCCAAGCACTAGGTAGCCACATACTGAACAACATTATTCTGTATTTCTGGACTGCTTTGCAAAAGAATCACTTATTTTTTCTATTCATATCATGACACTAGGTATGTATGTATGCAGGCTAGCCAGAGGGGTGCAAAGATGAATCATATTCACTCTGGTAAGGTAAGTAGATTTGTAAATTACTAGCTGTTAAAAAGCATGGTCGATGGTATGATATGGGTGCACCGAAGAAATCCTGACAGCCAGGTGCGGAGGAGCAACAAAGTAACACTGGACCTGGCAACTAAGTGACAAGCAAGGAAACCGGCTGTGGGGAGATCGGAATTGCAAGACACCAAACTTTCTGGATTAAAGGGGCTCCACACGGTGCGGACCCAAAGGGCGCAGGAGTTGGGGGGGGATGGGGGTGCGGGGTGTCATGAACCGGAACCCGGTGGGCGAGGTTTGGTTGGGAGAAACCTAGAGCTCCGTCTGGTGAGGGACGGAAGCCGGAGGGGGGCGCCACTTACACTGCTCTTGTTCTTGCAACCAGACCTGCGAACCAAGAGAGCGGCGGCTGCTTGAGTCCGGGCCAGCCGGACTCCTCTACTTGGGCAGCGATTCGCCAAGGCCGGCCGGCGTCTGACCGTCACTGCAGCGCGCCGCGTTCGCCCTCCAGCGCTCACTGGCTCGCGCTCTCACTCCAGCCCTGCCACGCCCCCGGGAAGAGCCGGTCCAACAAAAGAGTTCAGAACAGGATGCCTGCTGAAAAGGCGTCCATAGAAACGGTTGCTAGGGCCTGCAAACTGAGGTTCCCAAAAGTGATAGTGGACGCTTTGGTAGCAAGCGATTGGTTAATGAAGCACTGCTTCCGGTGTCATGGGCACTCACGGAAGTCTCCTTACCACGTTTACCTTTGACTTCGGAGAGGAGTTCTTCCGGGTTCCACCCTCCCACAAAATGGCAGCGTCTGAAGAAGAGTTACTGTTGCCACGGCTTCCGGAGCTGTTTGAAACCTGCAAGCAACTTCTCGAGGACGTGGATGTAGCGACTGAACCCACCGGTTCCCGAATAATCCAGGACAAGGTGTTCAAAGGACTGGATCTCCTGGAGAAGGCTTCCGAAATGTTATCGCAACTCGATTTGTTCAGGTACTGGGGAGAGGGCAATAACTGCAAAGAAAGAATAGTTATCAAGGGAGGAGCCATTGAGCCTGAGTGGAAAGGACCTTTAAGGTTAAAATAGTTTGGTTCCTACTTCTCAGTCAGTATACATTCTGAGATGGCTGATACCCCAGGACAATGCTCCCTAGTGTCCGGCTGCTGCATAGGCCTTGGGTAAACGTGCTCAGCCACTTTTATTTCAACTGCCCAGCTTTGCTTTTGCACCACTCTCTCCCAGCCCTATTCTTTCCCAGGAAGCAAGGGGCACGGTTTGATGCTCAACCAGGCTTCACGGCCTCCTCTTTGCTCTTTCCAGCCGAAATGAAGATTTGGAAGAGATTGCTTCCACCGACCTGAAGTACCTGATGGTGCCAGCGTTTCAAGGAGCTCTCACCATGAAGCAAGTCGATCCCAGCAAGCGCCTTGATCATTTGCAGCGGGCTCGAGAACACTTTATAAACTACTTAACTCAGTGTCATTACTATCATGTGGCAGAGTTTCAGCTGCCCCAAAGCAAGAATAACTCAGCAGAAAATAACACTGCTAGTTCTTCCATGGCCTATCCAAATCTGGTTGCTATGGCATCTCAAAGACAGGCTAAAATAGAGAGGTGGGTCAGTAGCTGTATTTGAGAGCTGTAGTGCTGTTGGGGTGCATGTGTTTTGGGGGGCCTGCAGAATAGTGTATGCTGTTTTCTTGGTTCATTGAGCATAGTCCCTGGTGAGAACAAACTTTTCTGAGTTTTGCGAAGACTTTGTCTTTGATGAGGTGATTGTACTAAAATTTCAGAGCTTTCCCATTACCTTATCGTTGTCAACAGTAGCAATATAGTTTAGTAAAATATATCCTAACTTTTTCCATATCACAGTATAGTGGTGTCTGTATGGAGTAAATATCTCTGAAATGCACAATATGTCATATCTGTGGTCCATCCATGTTCTATTGAGCAACTGTTTGAGGCAGAGATGTGATCATAGCTTTGTTATAACTTCATTATGTGGTCTTGAAAAAGTTATTTACTCTTAGTTTAAAAACATACTCAATGCATGCTTAGTATCTAAGAACTGTTAGGCACTGAGAATACAAATTGTATGGGTACTTGTATGATTGTGAGTGATTGTTGTGTTCTGGTGAGGAAAATTGGCATAGAAGCAGAATGGCAATATAAAGTGATATCCAGAGAGATGGACAGGGTACCACGAAAGCAGCCAAGGGGGCACATAACCAAAGGGAACAGGAGAGAGGAGTAGGCTTCCTGGAGAAGAGGATTTCTGTTCTGAGATGTTTAGAGGAATAAGAATGTTATTCTGAGGAAGAAGAGAGGAGGGCATTAATCCACAGAGGTAATATCACTAGTAAAGCCACAGAAGCATTAAAGAAACAGTGTTGGATTGGCATTGTTTGGGAGGGGACCAGCACCCCTAAACAATGAAATGAGGCTAGAGCCAAAAGGGTTTGTGGAGCAGTGAAAGAATGATGCTGAATAATATCACAGAGTCCACATTAAAGAGAGCTTGAGATATGATTAAAAGGTAAAGGAGCAAGCTTGGGACGATGTTTGAATCACAGTTCCAGCATTTGTTACTCTGTGATCTGGGGAAAGTTACTTAATTTCCCCAGCTATAATATTGAAATAATAATAAGTTCTTCTTCATAGAGTATTTTATGGGAGCAGGCAGAAATACATATAAAGCTCTTAGCTCAGTAGCTGGCACATAGTATTTTATAAATATAGGTTGTTTATTAAAAAGTAGCCGATGCTAAAGAGCTTCATTTGGTTGATGACTGAAATCTACAGAAGAATAGTGTTGGTTTCTGTTTTCTGTTTAAAGAGTGAAGAGTAGCATATGTTTGCATTCTAACTAGCATACTTGATCCAGTTAGGCCACTGAGGTGATGACATAAGGGCAGTGGCAGAGGAAGCGAGGGAGTGTATATATTTAGGAGGGTTGAATCTGCAGAAAATCTGGTGATCATTTGGTTGTGAAAGGTAGGATAATAGGAAGCAACAGGAGGGTGTGTATGTTTCTGAATCTGGTGAACAGCTGTGGAATTCATTGAGGTAGGGAATGAAGAAGGAAGAACAAATCAGGGTAGGGGAAAGTATGAATCCAGTGCTGAGTCCTGTTGAGTCTAAGGTACCTCCAGGACATTCACATAGAGATGTCTGGTAGCATGAAACTCAGAGGTAAGTCTTGGACTTTGGAGGGTGGAGAATTGGTTGATTTATTCAATGAGTGTTTATTGAGCGCTTCCTGTGTGCCAGGAACTGTTCTAGATGTTAGAGAACATTCAAAGTTAATGCCATCACGAACCTCTTGCTCTGGTAGATACAATAAGCTACTAAAAAGTGTAAATTCAGCCTAACATACACAAGGCTCTGAGTTACACACAAAACAGAATAAAGGGGAAAAATTGGAATAAGTGTTAAGGGTATGAAGAATAATAAAATGTAATTAGGGAATAGTGCATCACAGTGAGTGATTTTTGAAGATGTGATAAAATGGATTCCAGAATTTTGAAATTATGAACTGCCCATAGGCATATATCAGGAATGTAAACAGTGAATCTTGTGTCTGAATAACTCTACCAAGAAAGACTTTAAATGCCATAGAGATACAGAAAAATAAGGAAGTGGAAACACCTGGCTGGAGAGGTGAGGAAGATGTTGCAGAACGTAATGGCCTGTGAGATGAGTACTAAAAGATCTTTAAAAAATCAAAATTATAGGTTTTCCTGAATGTGTAAGTAATAATGCTCATTGTCAAAAATTGCAAAACAAGCGTTTTTTTAGATCAAAAATAAGCTTTAACCCTAGCCTTCAGAGATGTCATTGTTAACTTTCTGCTGTATTTTCTTTCAGATACATAGTTATTTTAGCTAATAAATTGGAATAATACTGTAAATACAGCTTTTATCCTGTTTTCTAAAACTTAATATTGTGAGCATTTCCCATCTTCTGAAACCATATTTAATGGTTATGTAATATTCCATTCTGTAGTTGTACCATGATCATTTAAATTATTACTGTCAAATACTTAGATTGGAGGGTTTTTGTTTTTTTTTTTTGCTTGCTTTTTTTGGGGTGTGTGTGTGTCTAAGTAACACTATGAACAAATATTTTAACTCTTTAGTTATTCTTTCCTTAAGATAGATTCCTGGGGCCAGTGTCTGGGACAAAGAGTTTGAATATGTTAAGGCTCTTGGTGCATGGCAACAGTGTTGCCTTCCATAAGAACAAAGTGTTAAGTAGGTCCTGTTGTACTAGCCCTAGATGTTAACACTTAGAAAATCCAGCTGGGCAAATAGGAAAAGGTACCTAAAAGTGTTTGACAGATGAGTTATCACCACTACCTTTATGCTAATGGCTCACGAACTCCTATCACTAGCGTATAACCCTCCTGATCTTCAGGTCCATGATTCCAACACCGTTTGTGGGTACTTCACAGATATTTCAAACTTGACATGCCATGAAATTGATCCATTGGCTTTTCTCTACTTCTCTTTTTTTCTTTTCTGTTGTGATACCAGGGATTGATTCCAGGGTCTCAAGCATGCTAGGTAAGCACTCTACATCTCTAGCCCAAACCCTTGGGTTTTTTTGACCCAAAGTGTACCCACATCCCCAGGTCGTACCCATTTTAGTAAGTATACCACAGTTCACCTGGATATGTCAGCAAGAAACCTAGGGAGTTAGCTTCAGCTCCTACCTTTTTCTGAATTTCCTCATCCAGTCCATCAGCAAGGCCTGTCAATTCTAGCTACAAAGCTATCTTCTGTCCTTCCCTCCATGTCCACTTGCATACCTTGGTGTGGGCCACCAGCACCTCTCAACCTGGGGTAGCCAAACCATTAACTACAGGGTCCTATGTAATCTGGTGTGTGCTTCTCTGATTTTGTCACATATCGTTCTCCGCTTGTTCATTAGACCCCAGCTACAATGGTTGCCCTTCAGTTCTTTGAACAGATTTCTTTGTACTGTTCTCTCTGCATTTGATTTGCTTCATATGGATAATTCTTTATTGTTTAGGTCTTGGCTTAACTGTTATTCCTTAGAGGCCTTTCCAAACCAGTCTCTGTAAGTAGTTAACCTCGGTCATTCTCTTCACCCCATATCTGTTTCCCTCATGACATGTACCTCACATGGAATTTTGTCATGTGTTTGTCTTCTTGGATTTTTGTCTATCCTACTAGAATGTGTACTCCATTAATGCAAGAACCATTTCTCTCTTCTACACTGTGCTAGGCCTAGCACAGCGCCTGCCATGTAGAAAGTGCTCCAGCACTGTTAATGTTGACAAATGGGAGAAACAACGTGTGCAAAAACCCAGGTGGAGGTAGACTGAAGTATGTATGTGGAAATAGACAATAGTCTGGTTTGGCAGAAGCTCTAAATTAGTATGAGCAGAGGTCTATACAAATGACATGATGTATAGGATACTGAAAGGGTACAGTCAATCAAAAAGTTAGTGGTCCAGCTGAAATGAGGTTGTAAAAGTGAAGTTAGGCCAGCTGTGGTGGCCCATACCTTTAATCCCAGCACTCAGAAGGTAGAGGAAGGGCAGAGCTCTGTGAGATCGAGGCCAGCCTGGTCTACATGGTGAGTTATACAGGGATACCCTGTCTCAAAAAAATGATGAAGTTATAACTATCACTAATTTTGCAAGAAGCATTTATATGACTAGAAAAGAAATAAGGGAAAATCCTTTGGTAGCTAAGTGGTAGAGTGCTTGCCTAGAATATATGAGGTCCTGGATTTAATCCCCAATACTGCAAACAAACCAATCCTCAAGTTACTCAGACTCTTACTTACTTTCTATAAGTCCCTCTGTGCGTGGCTTTAGCCACTTAGACCATCATAAAGAAAGCACTTAAGTGGCATGCCCTTTCATAACCTGCTTCCCATGCATATTCTCTAATTCTCATCTTTGAGGAATAAGTATGACTTTAGTTGATTAACAGCACCTGCATTCTTTGGACAGAAATGAAAGTTGAAGCTGGGTAAGTAATGAGTCTATCTTGAGATTTGCTGGATTTAGGTTCCACAGTGACAACTAGACAGCCACTTCCATAGACAGATGGAAATGTGCAACTAAAACTTGGGAATTTGTTTTCTGGGCTGTTGAAAAAATTTACATACTCTATACTGTGGTGAGTATAGTTGAGTTTTCCAAATGAAAACATATAGAAAGAAAAAAAAGCTCCAAGGATTACACCATGGGATGGGATAAGAGAAAAATGAAGAAGATAACTCAACAAGATATAAATGGAAGAATTTACAAAGCCTGCGAAAGAGAGAAGGCGTTATATCCTTTCTGAGAACTCTCCCTACATATTCCCCCCACACGTGTAGCACTTAATTCATGTTATTACCGTTCAGTCTCTAGACTTGGAACTCCTCAAGGTCAGAGGGCTTGATTAATGGTATATTAGTACTGTAATTATATTATTTTATCTCATGGTACCAACCCAGTAATTGGGTAATAATAGAGCTTGGTGGTATCTGAGGAGTGGTAATCAGAAAGATGGGAGCAATACGATATTGCCAAAAAATAACATTCTTTGGAATCAGACCATCCAGGACCAGTTTCTACCACTTAATAGATGGGATATCATCTGTCCCTGACCTCCCCCAGCCTCAGTTTTCTCATCAGCTAATAATATTTGTATTGCTGGTTACAAAGCATTTTCATGTGCATTTTTCTATTTGAGCCTCTTAACCCCATGAAGTAGATCTGTTGTAAAAATACAGGAATGGCATTGAAAATTGACTTCCCCAAAATTACATAGCTGGTAAGTAGTGAGGTTAGAATTTAATATCAGGTCTTCAAGCTCCCTGTTCTAGTGCTGTTCCCCCTAAAACATAGAAGAGTGGTCCCTTGACGGGTAGAAAATAGATTGAGGAAGAGTATTTCTAAGATGGGAGAATGACAGCAGTAGAGTGAAAACTTATAACTGCTAATATCAAAGACTAGCAGTGTGTTCCCCCCCCCAAAAAAATGGATAGGGACAAGATTGCTAAAAGAAGAATTAGATTAGGATATCTGACTAGAGGAAGAAGGCTGAAGCAAAGATTTGAAGATAGAGGAAAATGGAGTGCTGGCCCTCAGTCAAGTATGTTAGCATGGAATCTCCACAAAAAAATTACCAAAAAGATAGCCATGCTTGATGATAGGGATTTATAGTTGGCCAATTTGATAATTTATAATTCCTTAGCTTTCTTTAGCTTCTTGAACATAGCACAAGGGAATGCCCAAGTCAGAATGGTTACAGGGGTAAGGGAGTCTCAGGCAATAAGTTTGTTTTCATGTGGTTAGTGGTTGACACTGGGGAATCTAGAACAGTGGTATAGTCTAGGATGGTGGTTTTCAGTCTGTTCCTTAGAGACTTAATGTTTCTTCTAGTGTCTGGGTAATGGCAGGAGCCTTCCTCTGATTTCACCAAGGCACATTTTATCTGTTTATCACTTAGTGGGGTCCAGTACACATTCTCATTTGAAAAAGTTCTTCTAACTGAAAGGGTTTTTTTAAGCCACTAACCTAAAAGAATAGATACTTAAGAGTCAGGAGTCTAAAATCTGAAAAAGAACTAAGTCATAGAAGCAAAGACATGGAAGATAGGGAAGGGAACAAAGCGTGCATGGGTTGGATACACACAAGAAAGAAAAGAAGCAAAAGAGCTTTATTTAGAGGACCATTAGACTCACCCACAATTCACCCTGGATTATATATATTCCAGGACCCTTGTATACTTTTTTTTCCTGTGACATAGGCACCTCCATTGAAAAGGCTGGGTAGTTTTCCTCATAGCATTCATAAATTAGGAATTGATCTTTGATCTGACCTTGTATTGTTGTACTCAAAAAGCTACCTATGTTGATGGTGTAACATAAAAGATACTTTGTTGTAAGAGGAAAAGAGCCAAAACATTTCTGTAACATTGTTTCCAGGAAAGTGGTCCTTGACTTGTGGGTAACACTTCTGCCTGGAGCCAGGTGTGATGGCACATACCTTTAATCCCAGCACTCTGGGAAGCAGAGGCAGGCAGATCTCTGTGAATTCATGGCCAGCCTGGTCTATAGAGTGAGTTCAGGGCAGCTAGGGCTACAGGGAGACCCTATCTCAAAAAGCCAAGAAAAACCCTTGGCAAAAAAATAAGAAGGAAGGAAAAGAAAGGGAAGGGAGGCAAAGAGATGGGGGAAAAGGAGGAGGAAGACATACATGCAGAGGAAGGAAAGACGAAAATACATACATGTAGAGGAAGGAGAAAAATGCATACATGTAGAATTGTATATAAAATTTCAGGAGTTCTAGGACCAGCCCCCTCGTGCTATATTCTCCATTGACTTGAGACTAAGACCTTCACATTCTGGATGTGTGGAGTGAGGTCCCAGGCAGAAGTGCTCTGATATGCATGCCTTAGAAACCTTGACATTTTCACTTGACTCGTGTTTGCTGCAAGCCCTCACATTCAACAAATCAGCAAGTCTAGCCTGTTCTGTGTTTTAAACCCATTCAGACCTCACCACCTGCACTGATGCTTCCTATTTATGATAACCCTCTTTCACCTGGATTGTGTTGCTTTTCCTGTTTCCTATCTCCTAGTCCCTATCTGCTCCACATAACAGCCAGAGTGGGCCATATTTTTTTGAAATCTTTTCATGTTAGTCTGTTCTGTTGGGTTATATATTATGTTCAGAAGCTCCCAGTGGCTTTCCTCTCTCACCTAAAATACTGCATGGTATTGAATAGGTTAGGTCAGGGCCTACAAGTTCTACATATTATTTCCTTTCACTTCTTCACTCTTTTCTAGACGGTCTCCTTCCTCATTTGCATTGGCTTTTCCTCTTAGAATACTCTTTCAGCTATCAGTATGACTTGCTTCCTTCCTGATGCCTTTGCTCAGGTCACTTTGTATATACTAGTACTACTCCCAGACCATCGTTCTATCCATTTGACCTTGCTTTTTACTGCTTCATAGCACATACCCCACCTGACTTGTCTATTTCTTTAGATCTGTCTTCTTCCACTAGAATGAAAGCTTCTTGAAAGCAAGGACTTTCTTTTATAAATTGTTCCTGGCAGTGAAATTTCCAGTCACATAATAGGTAGTCTGGTGATAATTGACAGATAAATGATAGATGAGGTACTAGGAAGTCATCCTGAAAAAGGCAGCCAACATGGTTGAGTCTTAAAGTTAGATAAAGATGAATCAGAAGAGCTAAGGAACGTTTTACAGGGAAGATAAGAGATGACCATTTTTAGGCTGGATGCTCAGTGTCAGTGTTCTCCATAAGTCTTCCATTTCAGAGTTAATCTTCAAGGGTTCATAAAACTTTAGAGGTCATATTTACCTGCCACTGAGCATCCAGCAGAGAGAGGGTTGATATGACCAGTGACTAGAGCACTCTCATCCCTAAAGACAACGGCAGGTCTTACTGAGATCAAGTTATGTCTAGGCCATTCCTTGCTTTGCATCTGGGAGCTAGCTCTGGACTAAAGAATCTATTCCTAGAATTCCTAGATTATAGAATCCATTTCCAGGGTGGAAATTGGCATACTTACTACGTGGACATTTGCAAAGGCAAAGTCTTACTGTGGCATTTTGAAGAAATTTGTCTTTATTTTTAAGTTCATGGGCAATGCTTTTCTGTGGAACAGATACAAGCAGAAGAAGGAGGTGGAGCATAGGTTGTCTGCGCTGAAATCTGCTGTGGAAAGTGGTGACGCAGATGATGAGCGTGTTCGTGAATATCACCTCCTTCACCTTCGGAGGTGGATTGGTATCAGCTTAGAAGAGATTGAGAGCATTGACCAGGAAATAAAGATCCTGAGAGATAAAGACTCTTCAAGAGAGGTAAGCCTTGCCCCTGCCCACATAGCTTGGGAAGCTGCCACCAGAAGTTTAAACATTCTGCAGGAGAGAAATCAAGTTAAAATCCTTAGCTGGGGTGTAGTGGTGCACACTTATAATCACAGCTACTCAGGAAGCTAGGCAGAAGGATCACAAGTTCAAGGTCTGTCTGGGCTACATAGTGAGTTAAAAGGCAAACTTGAGTGACACCAAGATACTATGTCAAAACAAAAAACTGTAAAAGATTGGGAATGTAGCTCAGTGACAGAGCACTTGTCTAGCATGGGCAGAGCCCTCATTTTATTTATTTTTTAATTTTTGGTCTTTTTGAGACAGGATCTCCCTTTAGCCCTAGCTGACCTAGAACTCACTATGTAGACCAGGCTGACCTTGAACTCACAGAGATCCACCTGCCTCTGCCTCCCAAGTGCTAGGATTAAAGGTATGCACCACCACACCCGGCCAGAGCCCTCATTTTAATCCTTAGTACTACAAAAATAAATCTTAGTGAGTTTCCATAAAGGTATTGTCTTAGGATGAGTGGAGAAAGGCCAGTGGTTCAATAGGGTGGCTTTCTGGTTCACTTATAACGGCCTTCCCTGACTCTCTATAATCTGTAAGGCACTTATAACTGTATGACATATCATGAAATACTTTCCTTGAAATTAGAATTGGTTTTGGCTGTACAAAGTCACAACTGTTGAAAATATGGCATAAGGATGGAAGGAGGCGTTTAACATCTGCTTGATCATGATAGTAAATGGAAAGAAAAATAAGAAAAGCAAAAGTAGGAGAGGGAGGGAGGGGAGGGGGAGGGGGGAGAGCACGAACAAGGAAGATGAAACAAAAGCCTAGGGAATGTGTTTAGGTGGGGGGAGGCTTGGAAGTTACCTTTACACAGTGATGTACTCTTAGACCTTAGATTTTTGATCACCCAGGTGAAACCACAGCAAGGGCATCTTTAGATCCTGAATTCCCAGAGGACTGGTGTTTTTAAAGCCTGGTAGAAGAGCTTTGAGTGTCTTTGAACATCCTAACCCTGTTCTGGAGCTGCTTCAAAGAGTCGGCTCTGTTGCCACTTGCTCTCGGGTACAGGATACAACATGAATTGGATTGAATTTATCAGCCGGCACAAGAATTTAAGACCACAGGAAAACTTTTTAATTTGATTTGTCCTAAGTAGCCTAGGCGCTGTTAACCTGAGGATAGCACCAACCCAGTTCTTCATATTAAAGGATCAAAGAATGAACAGTTAGTATTCTAGCGTCATAAGGCCCCTTGAGCATATCTAGATGAGTGCTTTTCCAGCGTTTTGAAACTAGACCCTCTGAGTCCTGCCCAGTCCTTTGATTGGCATGTGGTTTTTTTGTTTTATTTCGCTTTAATGATCTCTCATATGGTACTGAGATGGGTTCTGGAAGTGATGGAGCAAAAAGCAAATGAGCACCTTCTATTTAACTGTACCTTGTTCCAGCACGTCTCTAGATTGCCACTGTTCCTTGAAACATTCCTGTATACTTTCATACAGAAACTAGTCTGTCCTTCCTCCCTTTACTGACAAACATCAAATTCTAAAATACCCTAGAGGTTCTTGACAGTTAGTAGCATAATTACATTGGAAAGGGCCTTTAGAAGAAAGATCTTAATTCTTTTCCACAGATGGTCAGACTGAAGAGAAGAGCTTCAGATACAGCTCAAGGAATTTCTGTGGAATGTGGAAGTGGGCTTTAGAATTTCCTTTTTTGGAGTGGTTGTTTTGAAACCAAATAATTTTTTCCTTGTGGTAAGATTACTGAGAAGACTTGTTCTCTCTCTTTTTAGCAAGATACTTAAGACCCCTGAAGATTGCTAAATAGAAGGGACTGTCAAGAGGGCTCAGTGGGTAAAGGCAGTTGCCACCAAGACTGGTGACCTGAATTTGGTCTCCAGGCGCGCGCTCTCTCTCTCTCTCTCTCTCTCTCTCTCTCTCTCTCTCTCTCTCTCTCTCTCTCTCTCTGTGTGTGTGTGTGTGTGTGTGTGCTCTCTCTCTCTCTCTCACACACACACACACACACACACACACACACACACACACACACACACACACCACACACACATCTATAAATAAATGTAAAAAAAATTACCAAGATTGATAAATACTAGGGAGTGAATTTTGAATCCAGAGCTTTTCCCGTACCAGAAGACTTGAAAGCCTGCATGGTGGATTAGGTAAAATGGCAAATGCATCTCTAAAATTAATTTTTTCCTTAGGAATCAACTTCTCACTCATCTCTTCCAGAGAAGCCTCCAATGAAACCCTTCAAATAAATGTAAAAAAAATTACCAAGATTGATAAATACTAGGGAGTGAATTTTGAATCCAGAGCTTTTCCCGTACCAGAAGACTTGAAAGCCTGCATGGTGGATTAGGTAAAATGGCAAATGCATCTCTAAAATTAATTTTTTCCTTAGGAATCAACTTCTCACTCATCTCTTCCAGAGAAGCCTCCAATGAAACCCTTCATACTCACTCGGAACAAGGCCCAAGCCAAGTAGGTAGTGCTACAGACTGATCTACCTTTCAGCCTCTGTTGTTAGGATTCCTTGCAATGCTTGAGCAATGTGCAGAATGGACATTCTGCACAGTCACGGCTTCAGCTATGAAGGTGTACTTTCAACAAAGAGATGAAAGCTTTCCTGATGCTTTCTCCACGTTTGTCCTCAGAAATTTCCTTCACCTCAAGCTTAAAAGTAAGCAGATAGATAACACAGGAAGAAAACTGACTCCTATGCAGCATCGCATGCTTTAAATGTTTTTCCACTATTGCCACTCTTCTGGCTTTCAGGAGCAATTCTCAGAAGGACGCATGGTTTAATTCTGAGTTCTTAGTGCTATTCCATAGGGTAGCAGGGCATGTTTCAGAGGCACCAACTACTTTTTTATTATTTTTTATGTGTATGAATGTATTGCCTGCATGTATGTAAGTGCACCCATGTCATGCAGTGCCCACAGAGGTCAGAAGAGAGTGTCGGATCCCCTGGAACTGGAGGTATGGACAGCTGCTAACTGCTATGTGGGTGCTGGGAATCAAACCCAGGTTCTCAGAGCCATTAACTATTAATTGCCAACCCATAGTGTCATTGTGGAGCACTGGACCTTGGGATTGCTTATTGGGAGATGACCCTCAGCTGTTTTCTCCTCGTGAACGCTCTTGACTTTAATGCCTCTTTCTGGATGCTTACTTTTAAGCATCTCTCTAGGAGTTTGTACAACTTCTCAAAAGATTGCTGTGTGCTGTGTAGGGGAACAAGGTTGAAACCTGCCTCATCATTAGAGACTGCTCAATATTGCAATGTATTTTTTTAACTTTACTAAATGAAATATGATTTTTGCAGAGTATTTGGAGCCGGTTATCCAAGTCTGGCAACTATGACAGTGAGTGACTGGTACGAGCAGCATCAGAAACACAGCGTATTACCAAACCAGGGAATATCAGGTATGAAGGGGCGGGAGGAGAGTACTGCTTGTACTGCTGGCTTCTTACTCATTTACAATTAAAACCTAGCCAAGGATTGTTGGTCTTTAGGAGCAGAAGTAGTCTGGGCAAAGTTTCTGGGTAATAGAAAGATTCTAGACAGAATCTAGGCAGTATCATTTATACTGTAAAAATAAATAGATTATTCTGAATGGTATAGTTCTAAATGGTAGTTCTAATGGTATATCTCTCTAAATAAGATGTAAATATAGCAACCAGATAATAAAACCAAAAATCCATGGAAAGCAGTCCCACTTCTGGTAATGGCAGAGCAGATTGTATCTGGCCAATCCCTGTATAGATAACAATTAGAAACTGAAGAAAATATTTTTAAAGCTACAACTCCCTGAGTGTACTGGTTGCACTTAAAAGGAGGGAATGAAACTCCTGATTCCTGGAGAGGAGGGATTCTGATTTTCTTTATTATTGGTGCCCACTTTGGTAGTTGGACCATAGTAGGTACTCAGAAGCATCTTTGGAAGGGGAAGGGCAGTATGTATTATATAGCAGAAAAGGCCATGGACAGGCCTGGGGTGACCAGGACACTTTCTGCTACTTAGCAGATGGGATATTGTCTACCCCACTGAACTTTAGTTTTCCTGTCTCATTTGACCCTCTTAACCCTATGAAGGAAACATTCATATATATATTAAAGTAAAGACATGGTCTCTAAAAAGTGACTCACCATGCCTTAACTAGTATAGTAGCCAGGCTAGG
>NW_008347808.1:6001312-6057185 GCF_000622305.1 Nannospalax galili
TACCTATTGACAAGCTTCAAATTGTATGAAGACAAAGCTACAGTCACAATTTTGAATCCTGTGTGTTAAAGGTATGATCACCAATGTAACAGTGTCTAGAGGTGGGGTTTTTGGAAAGTAAATGAATCCTCTGGTCTTTGACTTCATCAGTGGAACCCATGTATTGGTGGTTCATAATTTAATGAGCTAGTTGATAGAAACTTAAAGGGAATAGATCCTTAGAGGCTCCCTCCTCTTGTGTTTCCTCTCTGATCCCTGGCTGCCATGAAGTGAAGAACTTTGCTCCAACACATTTTCCTCACCATGATGTTCAGCCTCACCTAGAACCCAAAATTATGGGAACAAGTTACCGAGGATTGGAACCATGAGCCAAAAGATCTTTCCTTTATTTGTTTCTCTCAGGTATATCGTCAGCGGTGGGAAGGTGACTAACACAATTGGAAGTGTTAATATTTGTTTCAGTCAGTTATAAAATTACATTTACCAGTAAGGATACAGACATTTCTAGAACTATTTCCAACAACAGCAAAATAAACCTTTTATATTCTTGGTTTGGTTTGGTTTGGTTTGGTTTGGTTGAGATAGGGTCCCCCTGTAGCCCCAGTTGGCCTGGAACTGGCTACATCAAACAAGCTGGCCTTGATCTCACAGAGATCCACTTGCCTCTACTTCTCAAGTGCTGGGATTAAAGGCATGTGCCACCACCCCCAGCCCAAAATAAACCTTTTCAAATGAGTGTTGTCACATTCATCATATAATAGGCCATCATAAGTTTCAGTTAACTTTCAGAAATTAAAATCACAGTAATAGTGTATCTCAAAACTTTCCCTAAATACTTAGGAATTAACAATTTTTAAGTAATCCACAAGTCAAAGGAAAATTAGAAAGTGCTTTGAACTGAGTGGCAATGAAAGAGCATCAAAATCTACGGGACAGAATGAAAGCAGTACATTATGTTTAAAACATCATTTTAGGGGGGAAAGGACAATAAAAACAACCACTTAATAGCTTACTTCAATAAATTGGGAGAAGAGATAGCAAAAAATAAGTCCAAATGAAGGAAATAAGAAAAATGGGGGATCTAGGAGGGTGGTGGCGGCAATAATCCACAGAGGTTGAATACAGGTGTGCCTCTTATGACCTGATGGTTTCACTCCTCAGCACAGCTCCAAGAGGAAGAGACTGTGTGCCCACAAAAATAATTGTAAAGCACAGAGCATCATTGTTTAACATCCCACTGTGGATATTACTCAGATGTAATATCCATATGTACCAGAATGGATTTTTTTAAATATTTTATTTATTACTTTTATTTTACATGTACGAGTGTATTGTCTCCATGTATGTGAGTGCACCCGTGTCATGCAATGCTGCGGAGGTCCACAGAGGGCTTCGGATTCCCCTGGAACTGGAGTTAAGGACGGTTCGTAGCCACCATGTGGGTGCTGGGAATCAAACCCGGGTCCTCTGCAAGAGAAGTGGGTGTTCTTAACCACTGAGCCATCTCTCCAGCCCCCAGAATGGATAAGTTTTAGTATATTCATATATTGAGCTGCTGTATAGCTATAAGGTTAAATTAACTATAGTTCTTTAGCTGTAAGTAACAAATCTAGCTGAATCATACCCAACTATGTGTGGAAAAGGCAGACACAGAGGACTGTACACTTAAAGTCTTAAGATTTTATTCATAGAAATATCAAAAACAGGTGAAACTTGTATGGACTGATTAAAAGTCAGTATATCCTTTGACCTTAGTAGGGGATCAGAAATGCAGTCAGACCTAAGGGGGCTTCTGAGAAGTTAGAAAAGCTTGTATCTTTTTCTGGATAGCAGTTACATGGACTTGTTCTGTATGTGAGAATTCACTAAGCTGTACTCAAATGTTTTTGTTGTATTTTACTTTTCTACATGTATTTATACTTCAATAAAAATACAAAACAAACAAAAAAACAGACACCTGAGATGGTGGCACAGTCAAAGGCAGGCAAATCTCTGCGAGATCAAGGACAGCTTGGTCCACATCATGACTTCCAGGCAGGCTGGGACTAGAGAGACTCTGTAGGAAAAAAAAAAAACACATGGAGAATATTTACAAGGAAAATATATGACAAGGAATCCTTGGGAGCCACAACAAAGATGAGAGACAAATCACCTGTAGGTACAATGTCAGCAGGTAATTGACATCTATGCAGGACAAAGCAGGAGCTATCTGGAAAACCTGACAATAAAGAGTTTCAAAACACTGTATTCACCCCAAACTAGCGAGTCCAATTTAAGAAGAGCACTTGAAACCAGGAGAGGTTCTGCTATCCAATAAAAAACATGTCAGGCTTGTGCATAAAACCCAAATATGTGAAAGAGACATGTGATTAGAAAATCTAAAAGGAACAGAGCAGTCCAGTCCTTAATGAACTCTTGAAATAAATTCACGTTGACTCCCAGGACAGGGCCCATACTGCAGAGAAATTGCTATGAGTAGAATAAAAATTAAATAGGACAGGAGCAATAGAGAAGAAAGAAAAGGGCCTTGTGAGAGAGGCTAGGTGTGCTAATCATGCCTGGAACTCTTCAGTGAGTGTGAAAACAGCAGTAATGGAGTCTGTGAAATGAGAAAATCTACCTTGGACCACAAGCATTTCTAAAAGTCCAGGAAAACTCAGTTCATACAAAAATTAGCAACAGATTGTGGTTATTGTTGTAAAACTCTGAGTATACTAAAACCACTGTGCTGTATACTTTTAAGTAGATGAATTTTATATGTGAAATATATTTCAACATTGTAAAGAAAATGAACAGAAAATTGCCATGGTCAAATCTCACACAAAATGAAGGGGATAAAAGAGGAAGTTGGAAGCATTCCAGAAAGATACATTCAGAAACCAAAAATAAAAGACAGGCATGGTGGTGCATGCCTGTGATCCTAGCATTTGGGAGTGCAAAGTCATCCTCAGGTACATACCAAGTTCAAGGCCAGCCTAGGCTATAATGAGACCTTATCTCAACAAACCTAAAGGAAAAAATCTGAAACATAATGTTTTCAAATAATTTGTGAGACATTTGAAAAATAACATGACTGTGGAAGGACCATGAGAAACAAGTGAGGGAAACTCAGAAAGATTAAAGTTGAAGGAAGCAAAAATGATTAAGCACAGAAAATGCTTTATTAGGTAAAACAAAAAAATTTAGAAAAAGGGACACATATTACCGTGCAAAGAACAGCTAGCATGTGGATAATGTGATTATTGGAATGAGCAGCCAAGGGAAGAAGCTCAAGCAAGGCTGAGCATGGTGGTACACACTTCTAAACCCAGCACGCAGGCTCAGGCAGGAGGAACCTGAGTATCCTGAGTTGGAGGCCAGCCTGTGTTACATAGGGAGTTCAAGACCAGCCTGCACGAGCAATATAGACCCTATCTCAAAAGCTAGAATCCAGCCAAATAAAAATAATATAGAAAAACTTTCCAGAAATTAAAGAAAACGATTTGATATAAACAGCATATTAGAGTCCTGAGAATTTTCACCCAGAATGACTAAGACAAATTCTAATAAAATTACTAGATTTTAAATTGTTTTAAATGACATAGATAACATTTTGCTGTTCATTTACTTATGAAACAAAAAATCTGAGCTTCCCCGTAAACTATGACACACTTTATGCTATAAGAAAATAAAGTACCAAATATTTAAGATTCTCAAAGGAGGAAACTGTGAACCAAGGACATTGTATCTGATAAAAACTGTCTCTCTGCTGTAAAAGGTACAGGTACTTGCCAGAATACAGGAATTTAGGCTCAGTGAAGTCATGTATGCCTTTAATTCCAGCACTCTAGAAGCAGAGGCTGGGAGATCTCTGTGAGTTCCAGGCCAGCCTGATCTCCCTAGCAAGACCCAGGTCAGCCCAGGTAATGTACCAATACTCTATACCCTCCCAACCCCCTCCCAAAAATTTACCTAGGGTTACAGGGAGACCCTGTCCCAAAAAAGACTAATAATAATAATAATAATAATAATAATAATAATAAAATAAATTGTTAAGAGTTAAAAAAAAATCCAGGAATTTAGGAAATATTCCCATGATCCTTTCATGAGGAATTTGCTAGAGAATGAGATTCAGACAACCACAGTGGTGGGAGACATTGACAAATACTGGTAATGCCTAGTAAGCAGTTATTCATAGAACTAAGACTAAATGAAAGTTAAAAGGGAGAGAGTATGTAATGCTTGTAGACTCAGATAATGTAGATATATAATACAACTGTTTCTTAAAATGAGAAAATAAGGAAAACATGCAAAATATTTTAACCTTTCTCAGTGATTATGTAAGTGGCAATGTTAGTGTGATTGTTCCAAGACTATTAGAGAATGTAAACGAGCAATTGTCTGGTATTCTTATTCTGCCCTGTCTTTGAGAGCTAGGACTTCTGTTGTGGAGTGACACAAATGTAAATGCTCCAATGAAAAATGAATCCTGGGAGTGGTCATGCAAGCCTTTGATGCCAGTGCTTAGGAGCAGAGGCTGGTGGATTTCTGTTAGTTTTAGGCCAGCCTGATCTATGTAGCAAGTTCCAGGCCAGCTGGGGCTGCAAGGAAACCCTGCTCAAAAAAGGGGGGGAGAGGGGTCCAGAAAGATGGCTCAGTGGTTAAGAGCACTTCTAGTGAACCCGGGTTTGGTTCCCAGCACCCACATACCAACTGACAGCTGTCTGAAACTCCAGTTCCAGGGGATCCAATGCCCTCTTCTGGACTCTGTGGGTATTGCATGACATGGGTGAACTTATAAACATGTAAGCAAAACATTCATACACATTAAATAAATAGAAATACATTTTTAGCTGTGTGTGGTGGCACACACCTTTAATCCCAGCAGTCAGGAGGCAGGCAGATCTCTGTGAGATTGAGGCCAGCCTGGTCTACATAGTGAGTTCCAGACCGGCTGGGGTTATAGGGAGATCTTGTCTCAAAAGACAAAAAATAAAATAAAATAAAGAAGTAGCAAAGGCTGAAAAGATGGCTCAGCAGTTAAGAGCACTTGACAGCTACTTTTGCACAGGACCTGGGTTCAGTTCCCAACACCCACATGATGGCTAAGAACCATTCATAACTCTAGTTCCAGGGGATCCAAGGCCCACTTCTGTCTTCCATAGGCATTGCACACAGGTGGTAGATACACTGACATACATGCAGGCAAAAACTCGTACACATAAAATTATAAATAAATACATTTTAAACTAAAATGCGTATTTTAAAATGAAGCAAAAACAACACTATAGTCCAGAATATGAACACATGAAAATTTTATTTAAAAGTAAATGCACAGGAGGCTGGAGAGCTGGCTCAGTGGTTAAGAGCAATGGCTGGCTGCTCTTCCACAGGACCCAGGTAGGGTTCCTAGCTCCCACATGGTGGCTAACAATCATCTGTAAGTATAGTTCCAGAGGATTTGATGCCCCCTTCTGACCTCCACAGGCATCACACTTAAAGGTACACTTACATGCATACAGGCAACACACATGCACATGAAATAAAAATAATGTTTTAAAGTAAATTCACCTAGCCACTGAAAGCACTAGAAACAAGGAGTAGCCCAGTAGTACTGAATATACCTCTATACTGTGCAATGAAATACCATTCCCAGCCTAGTATGGTGGACACAGGCCTGTAAGAGAGATAGAGACAGGAGGATCAGTGCAAGGTCAAGGTCAGCCTGGTCTACATAGCAGGACCCTTTTAAAAGAAAAGAGAAAACAAATAAAGAAAAAATGTTGCCATTAAAATAAAGAAATGGATAATTACAACTCTGGGGCAGGAAATATATAAGATAAACTTATGACCTGTAATGATTAAAGACAGAGAAGAAGCTGTCATTTCCACTGGCCAATTTGTCTTCAAAAAGGATAATTGGAGACTTAGGGATATAGCTCAGTATTAGAGCCCCTGTTTAATATATGCAGTGCCCTTGGTTTGACCCCTAGAACCACGAAAAGAAAATGGGGTTGTAGGATAGCTCAGTGGTAGAGCACTTGCTTAGCATGTATGGAGCTCTGGGTTAATTCCCGTACCACACACACACAAAGCAGTAGTCAATAGCATATATTGTATAGTATAGTGTATAAATATAGCATATTTAATAACCAAATTTTTCTTTATTAAAATTGATACTTAATTTTTTGACATGCAAAATTGAACATACCTATGGAGTATCATCAGTGTTTTAGCACATGTATGTATTGTGTAATGTTTCAAATCAGGAAAACGTAACTGTCTCCTCAAACATACCTCTGTGATGAAAGCATTCAAAACCCTTCGAGCGGGGCTGGAGAGATGGCTTGGTGATTAAGAACACTACCTGTTCTTGCAGAAGACCTGTGTTTGAATCCCAGGACCCACATGGCAGCTAACAACTGTCCATAACTCCAGTCCCAGGGGATCCGACAGCCTCTTCTGTCCTCCGCAGGCATTGCACGACATTGGTGCACTTACCTACATGCTGCAGGCAATACACACATACACATAAAATAATAATAATAAATATTTAAAAAAAATAAATGAAGCCCTTCAAGCTTTTTCCATTTTCTTTTTTTGTGATGGTAAGGATAGAAACTGGGGTTTCACACATGCTAGGCAAGCTAAATCCTCAACCCTCCTCTAGTTTTTCTTTCTTTTTTATTGAATGTTTTGTGAAGTTCATACAATGTATATAGATCCCCTTCTGTCTGTACCCCCCTTTTTAACCTCTCACCAAATTTCCTGTACTACAATAGATAAATATATCAGGTTTGTGTCCCCAAATGCCCTTTGGTGTGGGCTCATCCACTGGAGCCTGGTCAACCTACTAACAGTTTCACCCTTAAACCAGACTAAGTCTCCCTTTACCAGCCATCAGTTTCCAATAGTTCCTCAGGTGGGGTTGGGATTTCTTACCCACCTCCCCATGTCTGTGCTGGGATTTTGTTGGGCTTGAGTTAACATGGGATTTGTGCATGCTATCACCATTGCTATGAGTTCATATGAGTAACTGTCCAGCTGTCTAGAAAACTGTTTCCTTAGGTTTTTATCTTTTTAATATATAGTGTGCTATCATGATCTGTGGTCACCGTACTGTACAATAAGATGCCAAAACTGGCTCCCGCTATATAACTGTAGCTTAGTAACTGAGCAGCCTTTTCTCCATTACGCATTCTCCCCTACTCCTTCCAGCCTCTGGGAGTCACCATTCTGTTTCTCGACTTCCCTGGTATCATGTGAACCTCTTTAGATTCCACATGAGATCATGCAGTACTTTTCTTTCTATGCCTGGCTTGTTTTACATAGTACTCTCCAGTTCCATCCATGTTGCCACAAATGACAACCTCTCATCTTTTAAATCTCTGAATCGTATTCCTTTGTGTATTTGTACCACATTTTCTTTATCCATCCCTCAGTTGATGGAGGCTTAGGTTGACTGCATTTCTTTGATGTTGTGAGTGGACATGAGTGTGCAGATGTCTATTTGACAGACTGATTTCATTTCTTTTGGATATTTGCCTAATAGTGGGATTGCTAGATCATGTGACAGTTCTACTTAAAGGCTTTTCAGCACCCTCCCTAGTGGTTTCTACCATGGCTATATAAGTTTATATTCCTCCCAGCAGTGTTCAGGAGTTCCTTTTCTCCACATCCTTGCCAGAGCTTATTTTTTTCTCTTTCGATAATAGGCATACTAATTGAAATGAGGTAGTACTTCTTGTGATTTTACTTTACATTTCCCTAATAACTAATAATGTTGAGCATTCCTTTACATACTTATTGGTCATTTTTCTGTCTGCTTTTAAGAAATGTCTACCTAGGTCTAATGCCTATTTTTAATTAGATTATTAGATGTAGAGTTTACACATGTTTTCTCCCAATTTGTATGTTGTCTTTCCATTATGGATCATTTCCTTTGCTATGCGGAAGCTTTATATTGTTGTTTGAGGTTAATCCCATCTGTCTGGTTTTTGTTTTGTTTTCAATGCTGTGGGGGCCTCATCTAAAAAGACCTTGTGGGTCAATGAGATGGCTCCCTGAGGGTCAGGCACTTGCCTGATGATCTCAGTTCAATACCTGGAAACCTACATGGTAGAAGGAAAGAACCCTACCACCACCACCACCACCAAGTTGTCCTTTTGTGGCACACCTTCCCCCAACACAAAGTAAATAAGTAAAATGTAAAAAAAACAGTAAAAAATTCCTTGCCTGTTCTAATGTCTGAAATAGTTTCTCCTTTGTAAGTCTAGTAGATCCTTGTAACTGAAAGATAGGGGTCTTGGGGTTGGAGAGATGGCTCAGCAGTTAAGAGCACTGGCTGTTCTTACAGAAGACCCAGATTCGAATACCAGCACCCACATGACAGCTAACAACCATCCGCAACTCCAGTTCCAGGGGAATCCGACGACCTCTTTTGTCCTCTGAGGGCACTGCATGACACAAATGCATTTATACACATGCAGGCATAACACTCATACACATAAAATAAAGATAAATAAATTTTTAAACATACGATTTATTGAAAGGACTATTCCCCAGGTGTGTTCTTAGCACTTTTGTTGAAGATCACTTGTCCATAGATTCATGAATCTACTTCTATTCCATTCCTTTGGTCTAACTGCTTTTTAAGCCATTACCATGCTGTTTTATTTTGCTTTGTAGTATGTTTTACTACTCGGGTAGTATGCATCCTGATGATTTTTTTCTTAAGACTGCTTTGGCTCTGTGTGTGTGTGTGTGTGTGTGTCCTTACAAATTTTAGGATTTTTTTTTAAATATTTTATTTACTATTTTTACGTGTATTTTATTTTATTGCATGTATGTAAGTACATCTGTATCATGCAGTGCCCTCAGAGATCCTAAGAGGGAGTCAGCTCTTCTGGAACTGGAGATAAGGATGGTTGTTAGCTGCTATGTGGGTGCTGAGAATTGAACCCAGGTACTCTGTAAGAGCAGCTGTGCTCTTAACAACTGAGCCTTCTCTCCAGCCCCAGGATTACTTTTTCTAGTTTTGTAAAGGATATTATTGGGCTTTGGGTAGGGATTCTAAATGTTTCCTGATACTATTCTCTGAGAAGCCTGGGCTCCCTTGGAGAAGTAGCTGATTCTAGTGCTGGAGGCAAAAATACACAGTTTGAGCTTGGAGCATCTTATAGTACTAAAAACTAAAGAAGTAAAAAAAGTGGAACTATTAAAGGGATATCAAAGCCAGCCGAAAGCACTCTCACTGGGCAATCTGCAAAGACATTGAGCAGGAAAATAAATAATCATATTGGTTTATAACACAGGAAATAAAATAAATATGCTTGAGTCCATAGTGATAGTCACACATGATTGAATACATAATAAATGAGGGAGAAAAGGCAGGTGTCTCCTACAGAAATTCCACATAATTTATGTAGATACTCCTGCTCCAAGCAGCTCAAACATAAATCCTCACTGCTAGGTATGGGCTAGATTTAGTGACTCCTTCCAGAGACAACCATGTGGAAAGATGAGACGTCATTCCTTTACAGTGGAGACCTCCACAGTGCCTCGGTTGGGTGATCAGGTCTTACCAGTGTTGTCTGGTTGACAGCACACCCTTGATATGATGTGATGATAAGAGCACTTTATTGCTGTGTTATCCAATACCCAAATTTCTAGTTTAATTTTAAGACAAACAGGCAACCCCCAATTCAGGGATAGCCTACACAATACCTGATAAGTACTTTTCAAAACCACCCAGGTTGTCAGAATTTAGCACAGTCTGAGAAATAGGCATAGTCTAGAGACTAAGGAGACAGATGACTCAATATACTTTGATAGCCTACATAGAATCCTGAAACTAAAAAGGGATATTAGGTAAAGCCTGAAGAAATGTGAATAATGGATGGCTTTTAATTAGTTGTTGAATTAGTTATTTTTTAAAATAGTATTTATTTTCGGGGCTAGAGAGATGGCTCAGTGGTTAAGAGCACTGACTGCTCTTGCAGAGGACCCGGGTTCGATTCCCAGCACCCACATGGCAGCTATGAACCGTCCTTAACTCCAGTTCCAGGGGAATCCAAAGACCTCTTCTGACCTCCACGGCATTGCACGACACGGGTGCACTCACATACTTGCAGGCAATACACTCGTACACATAAAATTTTAAAAAGTAATAAATAAAATATTTTTTAAATTATTTTCAAAAAAATATTTTCTTTTTAATCATGTGTATGTATGTGTGTTTCTCTGTATGTGCACATTAGTACTGGAGTCCTTGGAGGCCAAAGGTGTCAGATCCCCTGAATCTGGAATTATAGGTGGTTGTTGGCTACCTGATGTGGGTTCTGGGAATCAAACTCAGGTCCTCCAGAAGAGCAATACATGCTCTTAACCACTGAGCCATCTCTTCTGCCTACTTTTAAACGTATTTATTTATTTTTATATCACATGTGTGTTTTGCCTGCATGTATAAAGTGCACCGTGTGCATTCAATGCCCATGGAGGCCAGAAGAGGGCATAAGATCCCCTGGAACTGGAGTTACAGATGCTTGTTGGCTAATGCTCTTAACCTCTGAGCCGTCTCTCCAGCCTCAGGAGTATTAGTTACTTTTCTGTTGCTGTGATAAAAACACCATGACCGCTGCGACTTATAGAAGGAAGAGTTTATTTGGCTTATGGTTCCAGAGGGATAAGAATCTATCATGGCAGAGGAGGCATGGTGCAGGGAGTGGCTGCAACAGAAAGCTGAGCACTCATATATTCAAGCAGGCAAAGGAAACAGAGAACAAAACTGGAAATCCAGCAAGGCTTAAGAACTCTCAAAGTCCACCCCTAGTGATGTGCTTCCTTCAGCATGGTCACACCTCTTAAAGGTTTCATGACTCTCTCCAAACAGCAACAGGAACTGGGATCAAAGTATTCAAATACCTGGAGCCTATGGGGGACATGAATTCAAATCACCACAGTTGTTAATGATGTAGTAGCATTGGTTTACTAGTTGTGACACATAAACCATAGTAATATAACAATAGAGGCATGTGAGAACTCTGCACTATCTTAATTTTTCTGAAAAATATAAAAATTCTAACATTAAAAAAGTTTAAAGCTATTTTTGTAAATCATTCCAGTTGACTGAAACCTATCAAATATATTTAAACCCCTGAATACATTGTTCTATATTTTTTGGAAATACTATCTTGTTGTGTAGGCCACAAACTCAGGGTCCTCCTGCCTCCACTTCCCAAGTGTCAGGATTACAAGCAAGTGCCACCACACCTGCCTCGTCGTACTATTTTAAAACAAAAGCAAATTGTACAAGATTGAGACTTGAGAGGATGATAAAGAACCCATTTGTTTTCTTGAAAAGTGGTAAATAAAAGTCAAGTATTTGCTTTTCTTGCTGGAAAACAAAATACTACTAAATGCTAAGCCTCACCTTGTAAGGGTATTCCAGTTAGTAAAACAGAAGTGTTGAGGACAGCAGTATAAGCCTTTTTTAAGATTTATTTTTATTTTTGATTATGTGTATATGTATGCATCTGTGTGTGTGTGTGTGTGTGTGTGTGTGTGTGTGTGTGTGTGTGTGTATACATGAGTGCAGGCTCGAGCTCTCAGAAGACAGAGGTATAAGATCCCCAAGGAGCTGGATTTACAGGCGGTTGAAAGCCGCCTGAGTGGAGTCCTCTGGAAGATCAGTATGTGCTCTTAACCACTGTGCCAACTCTCCAGTTAGTTAATTAATGCATCTAGGCACTGGACATCGACAGCTACTTTTCCATTGCTGTTTCAAAATATCTAAAATACTAAACCCAAAAGAGAACAAGATTCGGTTTCAACCCATGGTCACTCTGCCCCATTGTTTTGGGCCTGAGATGAGGCAGAACATCATGGCAGGGAGCCTGTGGCAGAGCAGAGCTACATGTCTCATTGTGACTGGAAAACAGGGAGGGGGGAGACAGAGATTTCACTTTTCCTTCAAGGGTATACCCCCAGTGACCTGATGCCTGCCACTAGTCTCTGTATCCTAAATAGCACCAGAAAGTAACCACCAAGCCTTTAGCACATGAACCTTTTGAAGGATATTTAGCACCCAAACTATAGCAGTCACAACAGATGAGACAGCAGTTCTATTAGTCCTGATGAGGGAACACAGTACCACCTAGAGTCATGTCCAGGGTGTCAAACTGGAGATAACATTAAGAAGAAGGGGATATAGGCGGTAAGAGAGAGGGGAGGCCAGGAAGGGTAGTTAAGAGGGTGTAACTAGTTAAAGCATAATATATGCATGTATAGGAATGTCACAGTGTAAGCCATTAATTTATAAAAATGAGTTAAATTTCATCATTAAAAGCCTCAGTAGCCTGAGGCAGCAACAGAGGCTACATAGGAAGATACTGTCACAAAGACAAAGAACTCCACTAAATCAAGCCTCTGCATCCAGTGCCACTCTGCAGGAAATACAGAACATGCTAGAAACCAGTGGAGTTGGCCCAGCTTTTTCAACAGGCAACTTGTAAGGAATAAAGAGATGGAGAGGGAACCTGCAGATTCAAAACAGATACTAAAATATTTTTAAATAGGCAAGACTAACTTCAAAAACATTGTGCTAAACAAAAGAAGTCAGATACAAATGATCACATTAAGTTTATATGAAATGTCAAAAAATAGCTTAAGTGATATGGACTAGGAGGAGGGAAGGAATGGGAATGGACTACAAATGGGCACCATGGAGTTTGGGGGGATGATAGTATTTTTAAAATTAGATCGTGGGGCTGTAGAAATCACTCAGCAATTAAGAGCACTGGCTGCTCTTCCAGAGGACCTGAGTTCAGTTCCCAGCATGCACATGGCATTTCACAACTACCTGCACACACATGGTGTTCATACTTACACCTAGGCACACACTCATACATATAAACTAAGTAAATCTTTTAAAAAATAAATAAGGGCTGGGTGTGGTGGTGCACACTTTTAATCCCAGCACTCAGGAAGGTGGAGGTTGGTGGATCTCTGTGAGATCAAGGCCAGCCTGGTCTGCATAGTGAGTTCTAGGCCAGGTGGGGCTACAGGGAGACTTTGTCTCAAAAAAAAACCCCAAATTAGTTAATTAATTGATTAGTTAAAAATAAAAATTAGATTGTAGTGATGGTTATACAGCTCTGTACTAAAAATTGCTCAATAAAAATGAATATATCACACATAGACATCTATGGTATCTAGAGATGCACATTTAGGTAATAAAGTCACAATAAAGAAATGTGGAAGTGTTATAGTGGTTACTTTTGCAGAGGGGGATATCCTGAGAGCTTTTCAAAGAAGCCCAAATCATAGAGGTGCCCCCCCATAGATGAATTCTATTTTGACTACTTTAGCAAGAATTCTTTCCCCAAACAGAATTCATTTTGGGGGGACACTTAGTAACATTTCATAGCATGTAATATATTCAGCAATAGAAGTATTCTCACCGTTTCTGCTAGGCCAAGGCAGCTAGCTATGTTCCATCCTCATTGTGTACCATACGTTCCTAGGAGCACTGAGCCCTCACAGCGTACTCACGTTCCCGCCTTTCTCACCCCTCTGCCTCATTTTCCTACGTTAGCTGATTTCAGAAAAGTAGCTCAGCAACAGGAAGATCAAGAACAAAAGGAGGAAGAGAATGATGAGAAAACACTCCACAGAGTACGTGAGTGGGATGACTGGAAGGACACCCATCCTAGAGGCTATGGCAACCGGCAGAATATGGGCTAACCTCCCCTCAACACAGAAGGACAACGGGATGCACACCTTTGCTGCCAGGGACAACCATACTGCCTTCTCCTCCTGCTTCAGCTGGATGCAGTGAAGGCAAAGTTGCAGAATCTGCTTTGCATTCAGTAGTGTCAAATAATTGTTTCCTTGTACACTTAGATAATGACTGGTGATCTTATCTTGGCTTTATTAATTCTTATCATGGTGTATTCTGATTTAAGTGGACAGAAAAGAACACTTAAGAAATGGCTCTATATAATCAATGACAGTATGACTTCTCTTTAAAAAAAATAAAATCCCTTCTATTAAGTGAACTTATGCACAAATGTGGGTCTCACACTTTTTGTTGGGGGGGGGGAGCAAGGGCATTCAGCTGTAGATCTCCAAGCATGTGGCGATCCCTGTCCATCTGCCTTCATTCAAGAATTGCCCAGCATCATGGGAATAAGACTTCACACTGTGAAGTTACACTACACTAGAGGTGACAAAAGCGGGCCTTAGCCACACAGCACTAGTTTCAGAAATTAGTCTATGATAGGTATGATGGATGGTGCCTGTAATCCCAACCCTTGGGAAGTGGAGCCTGGAAGATTAGAAGTTCATTCTTGGCTACACAATGAGTTTGATGCCAGCCTCAGCTACATGAGACTCTGTCTTTAGAAAAGAAAATGTAGAAAATGTATTTCCCAATCCTACCTACCTAGTCCTTGCATTGGCCCGGAGAAATAAGAGAGAAGATGCTCTGAGAGTCATCCTTTACTCTCACAGGCACATTGGCTTAGGCCTCACAGTGAAGGGCAGTGCCAGGTTGTAATCTAATTTTTAAATTGGCCCCCTCAGACCACATTGGACCTCCTTGCCTCTTTGGTGCCATGCCAGGCACAGTGGGAACTCGTAGCCCAGGGAATGTATGCCACTGTTATTTGGCTGCTTGGCAAGGGGCCTACACTCCTGCTGATAAGTAGATGTGGAGAAAAGGGATGGCACTGATGACACCCAAAATATCAACTTTCTAGAGTAGAGAGGACATGTCCTCAGCTCTTGGGTTGATAGCCTACAAAAGCAGCATATAATCTGCATAGAAAACATCCTTTTGTTCTGTGGCTCTGGTCCACTTCAGTATCCTTTGAAGAGGAAGATGACTCAGCCCTCCTAGCTCCTGCAGTCTAGCTGAGGAGAGGGCTTTTGCAGAGAGACTCAATTCCCTGTTTCTAGGGTGGGAAGTAGAGGGCTGTCAGGTGCTGAGGAGGAGGTTGCTTCGTGGGTGGTGACAGCAAGAAGACTACCAATAATATATTTGTATACTGCCTAATAAAGGACTCATCTCTCCCTCACACAGAAGCTTCTCAAACTGGTGAAACATGCTTGAATTTCCCTGAAGAGCTGGAAGCAATATTTTCAGCCCTCCAATTGTTGCCAGGCTACCTCTAGCCACAGCTTTGTCTCCTGTCCTTCGAACTTCAGCCTGAAGTTTATTTCCAAACTGATCACCTGGAGTTACCCCTTTGAGTTCCTTTTAAGGTTGTATTTTGCAGAACATCCAACTTCAATAAGCCCCTGCACACATGGAGAGCCAAGATGTATACCACATGAGGTGCATTTTACTCCCGGCTTTAATAAGTGAGCTTAAAGCGTCCTGTCTTCATTAGATGTAGAGAGGCCATCTTTTAGGTTTGGGATGAATAATGACCTCCACTATAATAAACTCAGGCAACTGGAGAATAAGTTTTCCATGTTGTCAGCTCTGTCTAGGAAGGGAAAGAAAACGGACAGGTAACCGGCCATTACGATGAGGCGCTTTCCACACTGTTGGCACAGTGACCTCAACACGGCAGGACTTCTATCCCCATGCTACAGAGGGGAAAATGGGCCGAAAGGAGCAGAGTGATTTCCTTAAGCCCACACTAGAAAGGTGCTATGCTTACGTCAGGGCCCATGCACTTCCCAGTTATTTGTGCTTTTAGTCATGTATCAAGGCTGCTTTCAAGTGGGAGCATCTTTAAAACCCCAAACTATAACCACCACTTAAACACCACTGGGACTTTGCAGTACAGAGTCCTTCTTAGTTGACTCACCAAAGAAAATATTCCGCCAATCCCCCCACCCCTACCCCCTCAGCTAACGCCAGAGGGAGGTGGTGAGCAAGCCTGTCTTCCTCCATTCTCCCGAGCTCTGTGTGCCTGATGCCTCACTGCTCAGAAACCAAAAAAAGCACCACCTTCTCTACACCCACTAGAGCCAGGCCTTCCAGGGTCCTACAACCAGCTGCTTTGGGTGGATTCCAGGAGCCAGAACTTTTCAAAGCTTTTGATAGATAACAATACTTCATAGTTTGGAAAATGCTTTCAGTCCTGCTTATTATGCATATGTATATGCATGCATGCATTTCTGAGCTTCTACATATGCTATTTGTTTCATTCTCATAACCTGTCAGGCAAGATATATCTTCATTTTCCAATGGAGGAAACTGGCTCAGACAGATGAAGTCAGTGGCTTAGAGCTTGTAAATGCATCAGTGTAGTCTAAGTGTTCTAGCTTGTTTCTCCATTGCTGTGACAAACCACTCTGACCACTACCAACTTGGGGAAGAAAGAGTTTATTTGTCTTACATGTCCCAGGTCACAGTTCATCAGAGAGCCCAAGGTAGGAATTCGGGGCAGGAACCTGGAGGCAGGAGCTGAAGCACAGGCCATGGAGAAATGCTGCTTACTGGCTTGCTCCTCTGGCCCCTGCTCAGCCTGCTTTCTTATGCAACATAGGCCCACCTGCCCAGGGATGACACCACCCACAGTGGGGTGGGCCCTCCCACATCACTCAACAATCAAGAAGATGCCCCACAGACATGGCCACAGGTCAATCCAATGGAGGCAATTCCCCAACTGAGGCTCCCTCAACCCAGGTGTGTCAAATTGACACTAAAGCTATCCAGCACACTAAGCATTTGTCCTTCTCTCATGTGGAGGTCAATTAGATCTGCAGGTAGTGGCCCAGCATGTTGTGTGTGCCTATAATAGCAGCACTGAGGAGGCCTAAGTAGAAAAGATTGCAAGTTCAAAGTCAGCTTGAACTACATAATGAGATCCTGACTTGAAAAAAAAAAAGGAGCACATGTGTAATCCCAACCCTTGGAAGGCAGAGGCAGGAGGATCAGGAATTCAAGTCTAGCCTTAGCTACATAGCCAGTTGAAGCCAGCCTGGGCTACATGAGACTGTCAAAAAGAAAGCAGGAGGGAAGAAGAGAGGAAGGGAAAAAAAGGAAGAGGGGAAGAAAGAGAGAACAGATTCACATTCATCTTTTCTAAATCTTTTCTTTTTTCTTGACAGACATCTCACTACATAGCCCAGGGTGGCCTTAAATTCCTGATCCTCCTGCCTCACCTCCTGAATGCTGGTATTGCAGGTGTGTGCTATATTGCCTGGTATGAGGCAATTCAATTTTCTTTTTATATCATAACACACTGAAATGCTCTTTCCACTTTTGCACCTGTCAGTAGCCTCTGGAGAAAGATAGAGCAGGGTACTAACAGAATTATTTCAAACCTAAGAAATTAGAACTCTGAGTTAGTTTCAATTCTCGGAAATCTATCCCTCCCACACTGAACGACCCTGGACCAGAGTATTCACTTTTGTCATTTAAAGCAACTTGAAAAGGGGGAACTTATAAAACTAAAATCAGTTCTTGGGCATTTGAACTCCAAAAGATCCTCTTCCACTTCCTATTGGCCTCAGGTCAGCTCATGACACAACAGGCACATTGCCACCCATCCCAGTGGGTCATTGACAGCAATAACTTATTGTTACCATGTTTCCTTGCAAGACAGCACTCTCCAACACCTGTACACCATTTCCCCAGATTCCTTTCAACCCACTGAGCCAACTCAAGAAGAGGAGTTACTCTTGTTCTGTACCAGGGTTACATGATCTCTCATCCAAGCTTGTCACTTGTGCCCCTCAGTGACACAGCCAGTATTTGCCCTATTTACCCCACAGGCCAGAGTGAGGAGCAACAGAAAATAAATATATGAAAGCACTTTGGATACTTAAAAAGCACCATAGGAGAGTTGAAAGGAAGACTGCTACATCTGGTGATGACTAGGGGGACAGAGAAAGGGGTTCTTTATGTTTAATCTAGTGCTTGACGACATAATTTGCTTAAAAGAAACTCTCTGAAAGAATTTAAGTACACACAAAATAGTGTATGTGAGAGTACGTTGAGGCTCCGTTTGCCTATCAGATAGCTTCAAGAATCCCCCAACTTATTTCCTTCTGAACCCATGGATTAAGAAGTGGGGGAAAGTTGAGCACTAGTTTGAGGTTTTATGATATCAAGGAATTAATTTTGTATACTATGATATGATTTTGTTGTTGTTGTTTTGAGACAAGGATGCAATGTGTAGCCCTGGCTGGCCTGGAACTCGCTATGTAGACCAGTCTGGCCTCGAACTCACAGAGATCCACATACCTCTGCCTTCTGAGTGCTCGGACTATAGGCATGTACCACCAGGCTGAGCTTGTGATTATATCTTTAAAGGACAGTCTGGGTCTTTTATAGATACCTTCTGAAATATGTAGGAATGAAATGAGATGATGTCCAGGATCACAACTTTATTACTTCAATGCTTTCTCAATCTGTCTTCTACGGATCAGCAGTAGACAAAAGGTTTGTGGTAGGATTTTCTTTATATGACAAAACAACCAACGAAGGAGAAAATTCTGTGTTGTAGAATCTGAAAACTGAGTTTCACATATCTATCTCTGCACTGCCTTTGACAAACACATGGGAAAGGATATTGAACAAAGTCTTAGCTTTCAGAGTCTTCACCCAACTGATTACAAATCCCTCAATGACAGCAAAACTGAGCAGTGCCTTGGGCCAACCTACTTGCGTGTGGTAACAGCAATAATACTAATAGCTACTGTGTACTAAGCACCTACTATATACTAGGAGATTTACATGCAGCAGTTCTAATCCGCACAACTGCCCGAGGTACATATTACCATAGCCTGTGTAGGTAGGTAAGAAAATTGAGGCTCAGAGAAGTGAAAGCCCAAAGATCACTCAGCTCCCAGGGGCCTGGATTCCAGATCAGCCTGACTCCAAAGGGCCTTCCAGTGGGCTACACTGTATCTTTAGAAAGCACCCAGCACACGGGACATAAAAAGGTAAAGAATATAGCATGGTGGCACACTGCTATCATGACAGATAACATGTCCCTTTTCTCTGTTCATGTCCCCCAGCCCTTAGCTAATTTATTTTTATTTTATGTGTGTGAGTGTATTGCCTGTGTGTATGTAAGTGCACCCCTATCATGCAATGCCCATGGAAGCCAGAAGAGGGTTCATATCCCCTGGAAGTGGAGTTTCCAATGTTTGTGAGCCATTTTGTGGGTGCTAGAAACCAAGCCTGAGTCCTCTGCAAGAGCAGTCATTGCTCCATCCCTTCTGTTCATGTTTTCAGCAAGAATTCCTGGAGTTTTGTTTGTTAAGCCCTTCTGGGACATATCTGAGATCTACTTACTAGGGACTGCACTATCCCACCCTTTCTACCACCTCCCCCACTCCTCAACCTACAGGGAAACATTTCTACCCCTTCTGCCAAACCCACCTTCTCTCTATCTCCAGCCCTAGCTGATCATTGCTCAAGGGAAACCTTGGAAGCTCTCTAGGCAAGCTTTTCTCTCTTTTATTTTTTTTGTCTTTTTGAGACAGGGTTTTCCTGTAGCCCTAGCTGGCCTAGAATTCCTATGCAGAGCAGGCTGTCCTCAATTTCACAGAGATCCTCCTATCTCTGCCTCTCCAGGGCTAGGATTAAAGATATGCACCCCATGGCCAGCAGGGCTCATATATTTCTTAAATAGCCTAAACTCCCTTCATCCACCAGGCCTTCCAGACCAACAAGGAACAGAGCCTGACCCTTAGTGCATGAGGCTTGTAGCACAGGAGCCGGGATGTGTAGCGTCTGCTGCCCTGGGCCCTGGCTCCAGGCCCTGGCTCCAACGCATTGAGAAATAAAGCTTTATTTTATCTCACTTCCCATTTCAGTGTATCTGTTGCCCTTTGGGAAACTTTCATCCTACCTTTTGCTTCCCTGTTTGTCCCTACCCCACCTTCCCCTGCCCTGACTTTTCCAGGCTTGTATCTTATCATCTGCTGATGAAGAAACAGAACTAGAACAGCCCCGAAATGAAGTCGCTCATTCCCCAGCCGTCTTTACGTGATGGCTTCTTGTGTCCCCATCAACTTCTTGTGCTCAATCTGAGAAGCTGGCCATTGTTTCTGGTCTCTTCCTTCTGATAAAGCAAATATTCAAGCATTTGCTGAATGGATTAGGGAATGAATGGGTCCCATCATGAATCACACTTCTTCATCAGGCAGATTCACAATAATCCAGCCTCTTGCTCTTCATATTCAGACAGCTTTACATAAAAGAACTCTCAGAGTCACTTCACCTTAAAGCAGCAGTCATCTCCGTAGCTGCCAGAGTCCTGGACCATTTCAGCCTACCACCAGAAGACTACTTTTTCAACAAGTGGAGCTCAGCTTTATCTTCTTCCTTCAAAGCTTAGTAAATAATACAACAGTCTGCCTTGAAGTAGTTTTACTATCTTAATTCCTGCAGGTTAGTCTCTGATGTTGGTATATCATGGCTTACTTAGCCATCCCCAGGTTTTGAACTTTTGGATTACAACCAGGTTTTTCCTGCTTGTCCTTTTATTGGGATAAGAAAGCAAGTGGCCTGATTTGCTTACACATGGTTAAAACAGCCATGAAGGAAGAAAGATGATAGGGCAGGAGTGAGAAGGAAAAATTCCGCTGGACACAGTCTTGACTTCAGACTCATCTGAGTGTATTGACTATACAAAATACAGGCTGAAAGCTTATGACCCACCAAGTGCTGCACTAAAAGCCGACTGCTGAGTAGTATCTTCACATGCAGCCTAACTTTTTCTTATGTGCTCTCCCCAAACTACTGTACTGTACTGTACCCTGGTGACACGGAAGAGAGCTCCATGTCTCAGGGAATAACATTTTCACAGAACCTTGAAAGATGAGTGTCAGGCTGATAAGAGACAATCACAGGCAAAGAAGGCCCAGAAGATCGGGCCAAATTGTGCAATAAGGTCATGGAGTTTTTAAAATTGAAGAAAAATGAAGCTTTGTTTTTCAGACAGGGTCTTCCTATGTAGCCGGGGATGGTTTTAACCTTGCAGTGATCCTCCTGCCTCAGCCTCCTGAATGCTGAGATTACAGGCATGTAACCACCAAACCTGACTGGAAATGAGACTTATAAGAACAGAAATCAGTGTAAAAAGGTGTCCAGCCAGGTGTGGTGGCACACGCCTTTAATCGTAGCACTCAGGGGGCAGAGGGAGGTGGATCTCTATTAAATAGAGGCCAGCCTGGTCAATATAGCGAGGCCAGCTGGGGCCAGAGGGAGACCCTGTCTCAAAAAAACAAACAAAACAACAAAAGCGGGGGGGGGGGGCTTTAGGGCTTTGGGGCTCTGGGGCTCCAGAGCCTCATTGCCTCCCCAAGGCAATGTTTTGAGAGTTTGAAATGGGCCAAAAATGAGTGCTTTTTCAGTTCGACATTCTTAATTTCTTTTGCGACATGATCTCAGTATTTAGCCCAGGCTAGCCTGGACCTTACAGTTCTCCTGCCTCAGCTTCCTAGGTGCTGGAATTACAGGCATGTCCCACCGCACCTGACTATAAGAGCAATTGCTGCTGTGTGTACTTGCTTCGATTTTGATTTTGTAAGAGCCATCTTTGACAGCAGTCCCTCTAAAAGTAGTATAGAGAGCTGGAGAGATGGTTCAGTGGTTAAGAGCACTGGCTGCTCTTGCAGAGGACACAGGTTCAGTTTCTAGCACCCACATGCTGGCTAACAACCTTCCGTAACTCCAGTTCCAGTAGATCCAATGCCCTCTACTGGTCTTCACAGGCATTGCACACATGAGTAGACTTACATGAATGAAGGCAAATCGCCCATACATATAACATAAAAATAAATAAATCAAAAGAAAATTTTAAGTAGTATGGAGACCAAAGGTGGACCGACCAGTGAGCAGCAAGCTACAGAAGTCTAAGAGACAATGATGAGGAAGTGAGCTGGGATAACCCACTGTTATCTTTTGCCCCAGACCATCTCAGTTTAGTCCCCAAAGCTCTTTATCCTAAGCAAGTCCTTGGTCACAGGAACAGTAGTATTTGGTCACTCTCTTCTGAACCTGGTATCAAATGCCACTGTGCTTCCTGCTCTAAGAAGTGGTCAGTGAACCATACCTCCAGGGATCCTGAGAGCCCCATCTGTGCTGCCATGTATGCTCTCACATGCCCTTTGTCTAACCACCATTCCTGGGCCTAATTTCACTAGATTGTAGACCCAGTGTCCTCCAGACACAAAGATACTTGTGAGGAACACCTCCACTTAACTGCTTTCCAGGTTTCTCTTCTCTCTCACTCTATAAGCCAGAGGCTCCTCTCAAAGTCAGCTGGTTCAAGTGCAGCAGCAAAACTCTGCACTTTTGTGTATGCTAACCCCACATTCCGAAAGATCGTGTTGTCCACATCACAGCCTATTGGATCCCATTGCAAATGCCTCATCTCTGAATTCCAGGGCCATGGAACAGCTTTGGGTGGTAGACACCATGTGAAGGGTTTCCAAGCTTCATTGCTGAACCTCACAGCAAATAAATATGAATAATCTTTTGCTATTGGCAGGTTTTCTTTGTTCTGTTTTGAGACAGGGTCTCATGTAGCCCAAACTCAGTATGTAGCCAAGGATGACCTGGAACTTCTGCTCCTCCTGCCTTTTCTTCTCAAGTTCTGGGATTACAGACATGAGCCACCACACCCAGGTGAAGAAACTAAGACCCAAGGAGTACACACACAACACTTCATCCAGCACATTTTAACTGAGGCCACATGATGTTATACTCGGTTTCAATGGGGTGTATGCTGTACTCTGGGTCAAGAGTTACACAGTGAGCTTTTTATTTGATAGCCTGTGGTGTCTGGGAGAGGAACAGGGAAATCAAACCAGAGTGGCAGATAGAGCTCTGTTTAGTCCCCCTCAGCAGTGCCAAGGAATCAGTGTTCCCTCACACTTAGAGGACACCTGATACCATTTTGTATTTGATTTTGGTAGCCATCCTTTTAGTTACAGGCAACAGAATTTTTTGAGTGCCTTCTATATTTAAGACCTTATGTGAAGAATATTGCCCTTTTCCATATGCAAATGTATAGACTTTTTTTTATTTTTTTTTTGGCTTACTATCCATCTCTTCCATTAGAACCTAAGCTTATTGAAGTCAGGAATTCTTCTCCTCTGTTGAATCTTCAACATCAGATAACAGCAGTGACTCCCCAGCAATATTGTTCAGTGGAGAGTGACAGAAAAAAATAAATATGGAGATATGGGACCTGGGGATGGTCTTTAATTTTGCAAAAGCTGGTGGACACAATCAAGACTTTTCACCTGAAACATAATAGATGTCCAATAGTCATAAATTGAATGAAAGTAACAATATAGCAGGAAACACTTATATAGTGCCGACCAAGTCCTGTGCTAAATATTTCACACTCATTCATTCATTTAGCCCTCAGGATAACCCTATGCAGCAGGCATTTTCATTATCCCCATTTTACAGATAGGAAAATCAAAGCATCATGGTTCACCAGCTTGCTAGTGTCAGGGCTCAGATGTGAACTCCAGTTGTTTGGCTCTGAAGTCTATGACCCTAACCAATATGCTGCCTTCCCATGGTAAATGTTCAACTTGAGTATCAGAAAAATAGAGCAAATTCAAAAGGTAATGGTCATGGGAGGAGTGTGGTGGGGCTGAGACTGGAAGGCTCTCCATGCTGTGTTTCTCTTGCTTTGCCCTATGGTGTCTGGCTGCTGATCCAGAACTCCTGGGAACAGAGGCACAAAGAGGAATCAGAGAAGTCCAGATATGCACACTGAAAACCTCTCAGCAGAAAGAGCCAGAGTAACCACTGGGGCAGAAGCAAGTGTAGCCCCAGATCCCCTTTTGAAAGCAGAGACAAGCAGCAGGCTGCTTTGCAGAGCTCGTAGCTAAGGAGGACTAAGCTATTCTTTTCTCCTCCACTAATTCATCAGAGACCACCCGACAGCTAATGCCAGCCGGGGCCACTGCTGCCTCACTGAAATTAGCAGTGCATGTGCAGAAAGAATACACATTAGGGAGATGAAATGATCTTATATGCCACCTGATGTGTGTGTAGGAAGTTGGGGCGGAGCAGGGAGTAGGGAAAACTGGAGGAAAGGTTTGGTCAAACCTGACAAAACTTCAGCAACTAACCAACCCGGATGATAAGAGATTAGAGCAAAGCATCTGAAATCAACTCTGTTTCAGTGACTTGGAGCTTCTGGTTGTTCTTCTTGCCACAGCATAGCACCACTGTGACCATGTCCTTCTCGCAACTAGATCTACATGAAGGCCTCCGAACCCTCTCGGTTTTACAGTGGATTCCAGTCTATATATTTTTAGGTGAGTAAATCCCAAGGGCTGGAGAGTACATAGGTACAGATCCAGGAAAGGGCCAGGTATCTTCACATGAGGGCTCCATTGTTATCATCTGCTTGGGTCCCTCTATCCCTCCTTGGGAAGGACTTTGTCGGTAGCAGGCGTGACAGAGATTTGCATCTCAAAATATCGTTTATGGCAATGACTACTTCCCAGTAGTTATTGGAACTGCTGTTCAGTCTGGTTTCTTGATGCATAGATCAAGAAACGCATATGCTACTATCTCATATGGTGAGTGATATTGTGGTAGCTGTGTTTTAATATAATGCCTTTCTTTTGTATATCTGTATATTTCACTGATGCACTTAAGGGGCTCATACACTTCATCAGACCCTCAGAAGATGCAGACATTTAAACTTTATTAAAATCAAATCATGCTGAGCCCATCATCTGATAACTTTGGCTGTATCAAGAAAAGGTAGTTAAAGCTGGTGAGGTTTACTCAGCAAGTAAAAGTGCTGGCTAAGGAAGCCTGACAACCTGAGTTCTAATCCCCAGAACCCAAGGTGGAAGGCAAGAAGTGATTCCTGCATGTTATCCTCTGATCTCTGCACACCAGTGGAATGTACATCCCATTCCCATACACACAATAATAATAGATACATTTTTAAAAATTAAAAAGAAAGGGTAGCTAAAACCAAGCTTGGTGTTTCACACCTATAATTCCATCTCTCAGGAGGCCTAAGTAGGAGAATTGCTATGAGTTTGAGCCCAGCCTGGGCGACACAGTGACTAGTGAGTTCCAGGCCAGTCTAAGCCATAGAGTGAGACCCTATTTCACAAAGAAAGAAAGAAAGAAAGAAAGAAAGAAAGAAAGAAAGAAAGAAAGAAAGAAAGAAAGAAAGAAAGAAAGAAAGAAAGAAAGAAAGAAAGAAAGAAAGAAAGAAAGAAAGAAAGAAAGAAAGAAAGAAAGAAAGAAAGAAAGAAAGAAAGAAAGAAAGAAAGAAAGAAAGAAAGAAAGAAAGAAAGAAAGAAAGAAAGAAAGAAAGAAAGAAAGAAAGAAAGAAAGAAAGAAAGAAAGAAAGAAAGAAAGAAAGAAAGAAAGAAAGAAAGAAAGAAAGAAAGAAAAAGGGAGGGAGAAGAAGAAAGTTATTTTTGATAGAATTTTTATTTCTATTTCTGTTTTCCTTTGCATTTTTCTCAAAAGAAGATTGCCTTGGATAAATTTCTCCCCTCCATAGAAGAGAGAGAGAGAGAGAGAGAGAGAGAGAGAGAGAGAGAGAGAAATGTCAGAGGAGATATTGTGTTGGCAGCCATCAATTCAAGTCTGGATCCCAGAAAGAGTGAGCAAAGAGGAGGCTAAAAGAGCAGGGGAAAGAGGAAAAGAGAGGAAGCGCTGTGGGTACCAGCTTTGTCTCAGTGGTAAGACACAAAGCCCTGGGTTCTACTGCAGCACTGCCAAAAAACAGGAGTGGAGAGATGCATGAGTGATCCTTTCAGGCGCGAGGTCTCCTTGATGACACTTGAACACATGCTCATATCATTCTGGCTACTCTGGGCAGGCAACTTTTCCAGTAAAATGCTTCTATTTTTCTCCTTGAAAACAATTCTTTCTCATGTTTTCTTTTTCTTTATTTGTTTTTCTCTTTCAAAATGCACCGTCTTCCACCAGAGATAGGGCAGAGGGTGTATCAGGTACCACCACATGTCCTAAGGGACCAAAAAGATAAGGAACAGTTGCCACCTCCTCCCCACTCAAGCCTTGCTGACTTCCAGTCATCCCGGAAGAGCTGGAAGACTGGAGTGGGAGGGAGTATTAGAGACACATGATGGCACCATTGTGTCACCAATGAAAACGCATAATAAATGTGAATGTTTTCTTTTGCTATGTTTTTAACATTTTTTTATTGTGATGAATATAGAGAGCATACAATTTCTTGGGTATTTTTTTTCCTTTTCTTTTTGGCCTTTTTGAGACAGGGTCTCCCTGTAGCACCAGCTGGCCTGAACTCCTTATGTAGACCAGACTGGCCTTGAACTCACAGAGATTCTCTTGCCTCTGCCTCCCAAGTGCTGGGATTAAAGTCAAACGCCACCACACCTGGCCCCAATTTCTTGTTTTAAGCGTACATTTCAGTGGCATTAAGTAACTTACAGTGCTATGCAATCTTGCCCAGAAATTTTTATCTTCCCAAAGTGAAACTCTTTACATATCAAACAGTAACTTCCTAAGTCCCTCTCCATCAAGCTCTGGCATCCACCATTCTAGTTTCTGTCTGTATGAACTTTCCTATTCTAGGCAATCATATGATATTCATTTTTGTCACTGGCCTATTTCACATAACATAATGTCATCAAATTTCATCCATGTGGTAGTATGTGTCAGAATATCCTTCCTTTTAAAGCAAAATAGTATAGCTTTTATGGATACACAAAATGTTGTATATCCATTTGTTCATTAATGAGCATTTACACCCTCTTGATTGTCAAGAATAAAGCTGCTTAAAACGTGAGTGTATAAAGACCTCTTTGCCACCTTGATTTCTATTTTTTGGAATATATACTAAGAAGAAGAATTAGCCAGGTGTGGTGGCACACTCCTTTAATCCCAGTAGAGGCAGGCAGATCTGTGTGAGTTTAAAGCCAGCCTGGTCTACATAATGAGTTCCAGGCCAGCTGGGGCTACAGGGAGACCCTGTCTCAAAAAGACCAAAAGAAGAATTATTATTGATGGATTGTTTATTAATTCTATTTTGTAATGTTTTGAAGAACTGCCAACCTGTTTTCCACAGTGACTGCCCCATTTTACATTCCCTACAACAGTCCAGATCGCTCTTGTTGGGCGGGGGGGTTGATAGCCATCTTAATGGGTATGAAATGAAACATCACTGTAGTTTTAATTTGCATTTTCCTAATGATTAATGATGTTGAACATATCCCCATGTACTTCTTGGCCATTTGTCTTGACTTGTTTTAGACTGATTATGATTCTGCTTGTATAACATTCTGTTTCTGTTCCTTTAGTAATTATGCTAGGAATTACAAGAATCTTAAGTCTTAGAATTATCAAAGCAAATACACAGCAGGGTATGATATCTCCAGAGGGGCCAAATACCTTAAAATCTGTTCACTAAAGTTATGGATCAAACTCATATTTTAAGACCTTGAGCTACCTTTGCTGAGACTATAAAAATGAGTTAAGTACAGGCTCTTCACTACCAACGAACAACAAAAAAAAACATTGTTCCATTCATGTGCGAGTGCTGGACACACACACAAATCACTATAAGGTAACATAGACTGCAGTAAGTGCAAGAACCCCTAAAAAGGAATGTGAGGGTGTCTGATAAAGAAAATATTACAAGGCAGGGCATGGTGATGTGTGCTTTTAATCCCAGCACTCGGAAGGCAGAGGCAGGAGGGTCTCTGAATTCAAGGCCAGCCTGGTCTATATAGCAAGTTCCAGGCCAGCTGAGGCTACAAAGGAGACCTGTCTCAAAAAGACCAAAAAAGAAAGAAAGAGAGAGAGAGAGAAGGAAGGAAGGAAGGAAGGAAGGACCCCTTCTTCACTCTTGGCTTTCTGTCCAGCTTGAGGCAGGCAGTCTCTTCCTCCACACACTCCTGCTGCTGTGACATCCTGCCTCACATCAGGCCCATCATCAATGGAGCCAAGAACTATAACCTGAAATCTCTAAAAATGTGAGATAAAATAATCCCTCCTCCTTTAACATGTTATTGGCAAATATTGAGGCATAATAATGCTAAAACTGGCTATCACAGGGTCCAAGACACCATGTAAAAACTTGGCCTTAGCTAAGGTTTCTCATTCTTAGCACTGTTGGAATTGGGGATTAGATAAGTCTTTGTGGTAGAGGCTGTTATGTCATTGTAGGATATTTAGTAGAACCTTGACCTCTCTCTACTAGATATTCTAGTGTAAGACAATCAAAATGTCTAGGTATGGTGGTGCATGCCTTTAATCCTAGTACTCGGGAGGCTGAGACTAGCAAATCTCTGGGAGTTTGAGACCAGTCTAGTCTACATAGTGAGTTTCAGAGCTAAACAGTGAAAATCTGTCTCAAAAAAGAAAGAAGGAAGAAAGGAAGGAAAATGAAGGAAGGAAGGAAGGAAAAAAGAAAGAAAGAAAGAAAGAAAGAAAGGAAGGAAGGAAGGAAGGAAGGAAGGAAGGAAGGAAGGAAGGAAGGAAAATAATACAGTAGGTTGAGCAACTGGAGGAGACCAGAAAGGGAAGGAGACTGGCACAGTCAACAGGCTGTAAGCTCTGGAGAATATCAGACAAGGATTATAATTCACTGTGTAGTTGACTTTGGGCAAGTTCTGGAATCTTTCTAAGGACATCCTCCCAGTGGGGTCCACAGGAAATTCTCTGCATGGAAAAGCCTCCCTCCCTCTCCTCTTTATCACTTTCATTCCTTTATTCCTTCTGTCATCTTCCGAGCCTCCTCATTGCTTCTCTCTGAACGATTCTCAGAATCATGGTCAATATTGACTGTTACTGGACAAGACAAGGAGGAAAGAGGGAAAAGTGGGAGCAAAATGGCAAAGGAACAAGTAGGATAGAAGAAGTGAGAAGAAAGGATGAGAAGATGAGTTAGGGAAGATAGGGGGAAATATTCATGGTCTCCAGAGCTAGGCAGTAGCTCTGACAGCCCCTCTGAGGGCCAGCTTTCCTGCAGAGATTGCTCTCCACATGTCTCCTCGGGGAGACTCCCTGAAGTATGTCAAATAGTCCTGGTCATCTAGTTTGCAGTTTCCACCCTCTCCAATCTATTCTGCCTGCTCCCACAAGTCTTTCTTCTGTGGTTTTTTTTTCAGTACTGGGGATTAAAACCAAGTCCTCATACACGTGTTGAACTACATCCCAGTCTTAAGAGTGTTTTAGAAACTTTGATTACATCACTTTCTTGCTCAAAAAAGTGATTTTCCATGGCTTGCTTGATGATGCACAAATATATTAACCTGGGTATTCTAAGTCGTCTCCACTCTCTGACTCTGATCCCTTATCAGTTCTTCCCCCTGTATGAAGCTTGTGTTCTAAGCAGTCTGCTCATGGGGGGTGGGAGGTTAGTAAACAATCTTTTGCCCCTGCTCTGACTACTTCCTCCACTGGGTGATGAGAGCTCTTCCTAGAGTATCCATGGAGAGCCTCTCTTCAGAGAAATTACTCAAGCCATATCTTCTGTGCAATGTTTTCTAAACTATGCCATATCTGAAAGCTTAGAGCACTTTTTAAAGAATAAGCTGGAGCCAGGTGTGGTGGCTCATGCCTTTAGTCCCAGCACTCTGGAGGTAGAGGCAGGCAGATCTCCATGAGTTCGAAGCCAAGCCTGGTCTACATAGTGAGTTCCAGGACATCTTGTGCTACAAGAGACCCTGTCTCAAGAAAGACCAAAATAAATAAATAAATAAATAATAAAAAATAAATAATAAACTGGATAGTATCTCTTACATCTTTTAGAAATGCTTTGTCCATTTTTAGTTATAGGATATTGAATGATAGCAGATATTAAGTTGAATTAACTTTCAAATAAGGAGTAGGGAAATCCCCTTTTCCACTATAATATTCTGGATATCATTTAGGTTGAAAAGCATGACATCCAAATCAATACCTTTCAAAGGTTTATTTATGACCCATCTAGGAATGATGGCTCAAACCTGTGATCCCTAGCACTTGAAAGGCTAAGCCATGAGTTTGAGTCTCAGCCTGTATCATGAGTTCCAGGCCAGCCAGGACTACATAGTGAAAAAACCCTGTCTCCAAACAGATTGTTATTCACAAAATAAGTTTTTAATGTGCATAGTGTTTAACCAGAACCTACTCCCGTTTAGCTACTATCCAATAAGCTCCATGAAGACAGGAACTGTTTCTTATAGTTGACAAAGCTTGACGTTAACTTTATCATCCTGCTAGATTTCTTCTTCTTCAATACAAAACACTAAGTTCATCTTTTTCCCCCTCTCCTTTAGACATCATTTCTGTGTGGGGGGGCTTGCCTTTTTCCTGTTTTTTGACAATACAAAAAATAGAATATATTCTTAGGTATCAAACAGATCAGTTCTACCACTTTGCTACAAGGTCTTGGGCATGTAAGTCTATTGTTTTGTATGTGACTTTGAGCAAGGAAATCAGTCACCCTCCATCATAGTAGAAAGAGTGTACTACTTGCCTCTTAAGTCTGTTCTGAAGACCAATGAAGTGAGAAAATTATCAGTCAGTGTTAATTTTCTTCCTTTTTATTTATTATAGAAATTGACATTACTTGGAGCTCAACCATTCCATCTGTCTTTATTTTCTGTTGCTATAGCAGAATACCACAGCCTGAGCAACTCAAAGCGAACAGTATTTTGCCTAGGGTTCTGGAGGCTGAGACTCATTATCCAGATGCCAGCATCTGGAAAGAGTCTTCTTATGTCATCCCATGGCAGAAACTGAAATAGAGTGTATGCAAGAGAGGGACAATAGGAAGCTAAGCACATCTTTATCAGGCGTTCACTTCAGTGACATCATTAATCTGTCTTAAAGGTCCCATCTCTTAAAACTTTTGCCTTGGTCTAGTTTCCAACAATAAATTTTCAGGCACATGTTCAGATCATAGTACCACCTCTTAAGACTCTGTTAGTCTTTCTGTTTGAGCCACAGAGGCATGGCAAGCACATCCAATGCAGGCAACCAAGATTCTGATTTCATCGTACCATCAAGAAGAATGATAAGTCCTAGAACATTCAGCGGATTTGATACATTTCTGCAGGCCCGCCAATACATCCTTAACTATGTCCTATCATTCCTACATCCAATTAACTGCATTGGGATGAAATTCTTGATTTCTGTGGCCTCTTTTTTCTTTTTCTTTTATTTTTTGCTTTGTTTTGAGGCAACCCAAGTAGGCCTCGATGCACTGTCCTTCTATCTCGGCCTCTCAAGTACTGGGATGACAACTGTGCATCATGCTTGACTTTCATGGCAAGAAGCAATAACCTAGCTCATTCAGGTTTCCATCCCCAGTCATCTTAATCACTGAATCTCTTTGCCCATTTTCCTGCCTACAGACTCTCTTCCTTCCACAGCTATACCAAGCTGTCTTCCTGAAATGGGATCACTACCATTCTTTCCTCTGCTTAATCCCTTTTACTGACTTCAGTTCTTTATCATTAGTGCTCATCTCTGCAGCTTTCTTCCGAGATCGATCTCATTCTATGGCTTCCTCATGTACCTAAGATGCTACGCAAATGCTGCTTAATTGGTACTTTGGATGCTGCAATTTCCAGGACTTTGTTTAAGCTCTTCCTTGTTCAGAGGGCATTCCTCTACCAACTGAAGTTCGTCTTGGGATATTGTCTTCAACTCAAAGCCTAGAGTTTCCAGAAGGCAGGAACTTTGTTTTCTATGTGTATTTATATGAGTTAATATATAAAACTTCAGTAGCTCTTGTCACATAATAGAGACGCAACAAATATCTCCTTTTTCTTGTCTTGGTGTGAAGATATGTCACCTCTCTGAACCTTAATTCCTTCATCTGCAAAGTGAGGATAATAAATAAATCTACAAAGGCTATGAGAGTATTAGATTAGATAATGCACACTACGGGCCAAACAGAGTGCTGTTTCATATTAGCTATCCAGTGCTCACCATCACAAACCAGGATTATTTTCACTCCCATATTTAGTGTCTTCACCTTCCTCTTCCTGTCCTCTTCCTGCACAGATATTTCATAAGAGGCAGGCTCAGTCAGTTTGTTGAATTATTTTGTTAAATTTTACTCTGACAAGTTATTTATTACATTTATCATTAATTCAATTCCAATAAATAATCTCAAAATCACAGAATTTCCTCTTGGATAAACCAGCCATGTTCTTAGATTCCTGAAAACATAGAGCCAACAGGCTAGATTTGACAGGCATTGCCAACACTCAGACTTTGGTCACTGCCCTGAAGCACAATGTTTCCATCCTAAGAATGAAACACTTTCAGCTTATATTGCAAATAGCTTGACATACGTAAGACCCCAGTAACCATAGAAGGCCTTTCTTTCACTGTTTAGAATAAGGACACTGTTTTCTCATCCTGTTAACTTTCACCTCCTCTTTGGAGAATTCTGAAATCCAGCGCTTCCTGTACTATACAACTCTATATAGCAACTATTTACCACGACCCAGCTCTCCATGTTTGGGTGCTGTGCTAATCTCCGGTTTTAAGTACACTATCTAATGGAGAGAGGGTCAGACAAATGTGGTACGAATTCCACAAGCAAACAAAGTACAATAGGAACGAATTGGAGCATAAGAATTGTGTTGCAAGTGTGCAGAGAAGGAAATCCTTTATTCTGCCCACAGAGTTATCAAAGATATCATCAAGGAAGAATCATTTGAAGTAAGCTTTGAAGGCTGGGAGAATTTTGATAGGCAGAAAGTTGGGCAGAGGGCAATCAAAAGAAGAGAACAACATGCCTGAATGTATATAGATGTGGGTTTGTGTGGTAAATTGAGCATTAACTGAGAAATATATTAAGAGGTTGAATCCCTGTTTCCCCTACTTCTGCCGTTTATATCCTGCCTTCGGTTCTTCCACACCCATGTGTACCATCTATGCTATTATTACTTAGCATAGTGTTTTTGATACATGAAAACTTCTGTAGTCTAAATAATGTATTTTAACAGAAATCTTTATAACACTACCATGAATTCACTTTTATTCACTGTATGTCCAAATAACTTTCCATCCATAAACCACCTCAGATCACCCAGTGTCCCTGCAGCGGTGAGGGGACCACACTGAGAAATACTGGGAAACAATGTGAGGAGCACAGGGGAAGACACTGAGAGACAAGACTAAGAAAATGCCTGGATTAGGAAGATGGCAAGGGTGCCTACTCTCATCATCTATTCAATAGAGTGCTGGAATTCTTAGCTAGAGCAGTTTGAAAAGAAGAAGAAATAAAAGACCTCTAAATTGGAAAAGAAGTAAATAGATGACATGTTTTTATATATAGAAAACAATAAAGTTTCCACCAAAGTACTGTTAGAAATAGCAGATAAGGTGAGGCCTTCCCAGAGGAGGACCTGCTCTTGCAGTTGCCCAAGGCTCCTGCCACCCTCAAACCAGAAAGGTCAGCTCAAGAGCCCAGCTCTGCCTTCACATCACTAACTGGCTTGGCCACCTGGCACTCCCATATCCACAGTGACTGTCACTTCCTGTACCTGGACTCCATACGGGACTTCTGGGTGCTACAGACTGCAACTGCTGACCCACACCATTCTTATGTGCTAGCATGCACTGCTTGCACATGACTTTCTTCCTGTGAGGCTGAAGAAAGTCACTTGATTTGGCGAAGGCAGTTCCAGAACTACCAGTGACCGTGTCCATCAGAGACACCCAAAAGTCTCATGTCAAAACAAATTTGGTTGGCACCACCACAGGTCTTCAGAGTAAGACTTGAAAATTTCACCTCTCTCTACCTTGCACAAATTTCATTTGGCTCACGCTTTGGAAGGGGCCAAAAGATAGCTATCAATCACATTTTTACTGCGGATGTAGTGCTCCTGCTCTTACCAAGAGATAAGCTGTGCTTAGAAGATCCAAACTTTAAGACTGGGATTGTAGCTCAGTGGGAAAGTGCTTGCATAGCAGGTGTGAGGCCCTAGATTCAATCCCCAGTAGGAGCAAGGGGAGCAAAATTCAGAGATTTTAGAAAAACTTTTCTCTACTTAAAAAAAAAAAGACCGAAGAAATCATGAATGGAAGCAAGAAATTCACAGAATAGTGATGTAAAATCACCATCCTTTTATTATTATTTTATTATATCTTTACTTATTTATTTATTTGTGTGTGTGTGTGTGTGTGTGTGTGTGTGTGTGTGTGTGTGTGTAAGACACATGCATGCCATAGTGCATGTGTCTTCGGGGAGTCAGTTCTCTCCTCCTACCATGTGGGTCCTGGGGATCAAACAAAGGTGTCAGGCTTGCCTGCAGGCACCTTTACCCACTGTGCCATTTCATCACCCTACAATCATCCTCTTTATAATATCAACAAAACTGCTCAGGGTAAGGTATAAACACATCTGTCCTATGAACAATACAGTAAATAAAAGCCATTTTTAGGATGCTGCTTGCTTGGAAATGGCCTACTTGAGATAGATAATGCAGGTCAATTAAACTTTATTTGAAATCGAAGGAAGTTTGTGCCTGTAACAGTTATAATGCACTGTTTCCTCTGCCAAGTATATTGTGGCATTCTCTTCTTTATTTTATTCTTTAAGCTGCACAATGTGGCTCAAGTATAAAATTTAGAAAGTTTTATAACCAAGGTAAGAGAACAATTTTACAATGGTTCCTATTTCTGTATTTTAGTAACTTGAAAGTTTGTTTCTGCCATTTTTCTAACTGTCCTCTGTATCAGCACTTTTCCTGGTGTTCTTTGGAGGTTAATTCATGAACCTCTTTTCCTTTCTGCTGGAATGAATGGTGCCTGATGAGATGGTAAACTGACTGAGACAACTTGCAAGTAGTCGTCACTTGCTTTCTTGATATGTCTTTAGTCTATGATTAAGGGGAAAAAAATTTGAGCCCAGGGATATAGCTCACCGGTAGAATGCTCATGAGTACCTGAGTTCAGTCCTTAGGACACTAGTCTACTCATCTAGGCGTTGTGATCAGCATCTGTAGTTCCAGCTACTCAAACAGCTGAGACAGGATGACCAATTGAGCCCGGAATTCCAGGTCAGCCTGGGCACCATAGCAAGACTCTTCCTCCTAACAAAAAAGTTGAACTCGTAGAAACTTAGTAGAATGATGGTTGACAGGGGCTGGAACAGAAAGAAAATGTGGGAATGTTGATCAAACAGTTCAAAGTTTCAGTTATAAGATGAATGATTCTAGGAATCCAATGTTCAGCATGGAGACAGCAGTAAATAATACTGCACTGTTTACTTGAAATTTCCTCAAAGAGTAGAACTTAAGTATCGTCACTCACCCTCTCCCCATGCACAAAGAGTATCTATGATACTGATGTTAATTAATTTGACTCGGTGATCATTGCACAACATACACCATTTTATTTGTTAATTATACTTTCATAAATCTGGGAAAGACAACTTGAAATAGATCATAGACCTAAATGTAAAACTTAAAGTTTTGGTAGAAAACATAGGAGAGCTGCGCCTGATGGCACAGTTCTGTAATCGTACCTACTCTGGAGGCTGAGGCAGGAGGATTACAAGTTCAAGGACTGCCTGGGCTGCAGAATGAGTTCTAGGCCAGCCTAGGCAACTTAAGAAGTCCTGTCTTAAAACAAAAAATCAAAAAGGATTGGGGGTATACCTGAGTGGTAGAGCACTCACTTAGCATAAGGCTGATGACCTGAGTTTGATCCCAGAACCCACACAGTGGAAAAAGAGAAATGATATTCAAAAATTGTCCTCTAACCTCCAAATGTACACCCCAGCACACACTTGCACACACAAACAGAAAATAAATAAATGTAATATTTCAGAGGTACAATCTATAAAGGGGAAAAAACCTGATAAATTTTATTTCACTGAAACCAAAGGCTTTTTTGCACTATGAAATACTTTGTTAATAGAAGGAAAAGATGGGTACTGACTGGAAGAAAATATTTCAAAAGTCATATGTAGACAAAGTATCTGTATCCAAAATGTTAAAGGACTCACCGAAGTCAATAGTAAGAAAACATGCAAACCAAATGAAAATGAGCAAGTTCTGGGCAAGGTGGTACATACTTGTAATCCCAGGACTTAGAGATGGAGAGAAGATCAAAAGTTCAGGTTCATCCTTGGTTACATAGCCAGTTTGAGACTAGTTTGGCTTCACAAGACCCTATTTCAACAATAAAAAGAAAAGAAAAACGAATAAAATATTTGAAGAGACATTTCATTAAAGAGGACACACAGAATTAAGGTATGATGGTGCATGCCTGCAATCCTAGCTACTCAAGAGGCTGAGGTAGGAGAATCCCCGATTCAAGGCTGGCCTAGGCTACAGAGCAAGTTCTAGGCCAGCCTGAGTAACTTAGCAGGAAACTGTCTCAAAAGAAAAATAAATAACAAGGGGCTGGGATATATCTCAGTGGTGGAATATTTGCCTAGCACTCGCAAGACCCTAGATTTAATCCCACTAGCACAAAAAAGAGATAATACACAGAAGGCAACTAAGCACAAGAAAAGCTGGTAAACACCATCATCTACTAGGAAAATGCAAAATAGGGTATTGATGAGGTACCACATATCCTAGTTTGCTTCTCTGTTGTGTGATAAAACACCGACCAATACCAACTTCGGGGAGAAAAAGGGTTTATTTGGCTTACAGGTTGCAGTCCATCATTGAGGGAAGCCAAGACAGGAACTGAAGCAGAGACAATGAAGGAATGTTCCTGGATCGTTTCCCCTGGCTTGCTCAGCTACCTTTTCTATGCAGCCCAGGCCCACCTGCCTAAGCATGTACTGCCCACAGTAGGCTGGCCCCTCCCACATCAATTAGCAAACAAGAAAATGCCCCCCCATGCTCACTGGCCAGTCTGATGAAGAAAATGTCTCAGTTGAGTTCCCAGGTGACTCTAGTTTGTGTCAAGTTTCCAAAAATCTAAACAGCACACTTGACCCCTTGCCAATATGACACACAAACACACCACTATTAAATTACAAACTCCTTTCTTGTTTATTCTCAAGATCTCATGTTAATATCACAATATAAAATCTAAAACAACTTTAAGAGCCCTACAGTCTTTAAATATTCAAACACTTAGCCGGGTGTGGTGGCACATGCCTTTAATCCCAGCACTTGGGAGGCAGAGGCACACAGATCTCTGTGAGTTCAAAGCCAGTCTGGTCCACTGGCTTTGAGTTCCAGGCCAGCTGGGGCTACAGAGAGACCCTGTTTCAAAAGACCCCCAAAAATTCAAACATTTTAAAAGTTTAAAGTCTCTATACCATATCCAAAGTCTCTTAACTGTGGCCTCCAGTAAAATAAAAAATGTTAAATACTTTCTTATTTCAAAAGGGAAGAATCAGGTACACTTAAGCAAAACCAAAGTTCAGAAGTGTAGCTCCAAATCTTCCAGCTCAATGTCTGACATCTGGGATGCATTCATGATCTTGGGTTCCAAAGGGCTTGGGTATTCCCACTTCTCTGGCTCTGCTGTCCACAGCACAAACAGCTTGTCTAGTAGGCTCAGGTCAGCTATATGCCATACCTGCCACTGTGTTTGGTGGTCTTCCCAAGGTCCTGGCATCTCCATTATGCTGGGGTCTTCATTACAACTGAGGCTGCAGTTTCACCATTGGCTTCCTGGCTTCTCTTCAGGGACTCCAACTCTACCACATACTGCTAAGCCTCACCTTCTCTCCATGACCCTTTCAATCCTAGGGCCTCCACTACAACTGAAGTTGCACCTTCACCAATGGCCTCCTGGCCTCTCTGCAGGCACTCCAACCCTGCCACATGGTGCCATGCTCTCCGTGACACCTTCATGCCTTTAAAACCAGTACCATGTAGGAGACACACACTACCAAGTTCGGCTGCCAACTTGACATGTAGCCTTGGGCCACTGTGGACCACAGCTTCTATGTGCTAACCTGGAGGAAATACTTCCCAGAAGATTTCACCCCAATAACACTGGTCTCTTCTTAATCAGAGCTGAGTTTTCAGCCCCAGCTAACCAACATCCATTGTCCCGGCAAAGCAAAGGCTTCATTTCCACTGATTCTTAATTTAAATACACCACATAAACTGCCCTGAGTTTTTGAAGGACTCTCAAATGTCCTTCTGAAACTTTACAAGTCAGTCCTTCATCATCTACATTTTCCTCAGCATTCTCTTCTAAGATCCCACAGAAAATCCCATTAAATGCTGAGCACTCAATTGCTTTTCCAGTTCAAACTTCCAAATACTTTCACTCCCTCAAAATAACATGGTCAGGTCCAGCATAACAACACTTCTACTCTTCTAGTGACAATTTCTATTCTACTTTGCTTTCCTGTCGCTCTGATAAACACTTACCAAAAACAACTTGGGGAGGAAACGGTTTATTTCATCTTAAACTTTCAGGTAACAATTCATCACTAAGAGAAATCAGGGCAGGAACTCAAGGCAGGTAACTGGAGAAAGGAAACTGGAGGCAAGAACCGAAGCAGAGAACCTGGAGGAACACTGCTTACTGGCTTGCTCCCCTTGGATTGCTCAGCTACTTTTCTTGTACAGCCCAGGCCCACCTACACAGGAATGGCACTGTCTACAGTGGTCTGGGCCCTCCTATATCAATTAGCAATCAAGAAAATGCCCCACAGACATGGCTACAGGCCGATATGATGGAGCAAATTCCTCAATTGAGGTTGCTTTTTTTCAGGTGAGTCCAGTTTTGTCAGGTGACAAAGAACTAACCAGCGCAGCACAGCACATCTAGTTTAGTTGCTTGACCATCCTCAATGCAGACTAAAATTGAACTTGATAATTTCATCCATCCAAATTGCATGAAACTCCATGCTTCTTCACATTTTCAGATTCTCTCTCTCTCCCCCCCCCAAATTTCACTCTGTATTCAAGATGACCTTGAACTCCTGATCCTCCTGCCTCCACCTCTGAGTTATAGGTAGGCACTACCAAACTCAGCTCTTTTGCCTCTTTAAATCCCACTTTTGTGATAAGAAGATGGTGGGTAACATGTAACTATGGTCTGCTAGAGTCTCCAGGAAGTAAACTGGAGAAAGCTAAAGAATAACAGTCAGAAGAGGTGGATGTTGCCCTAATATTTTTAGCTTAAATGGCAGGGTAAAATAGGCAGCAAAGTAAAATAGGAAAATTTACAAAGCAGTAGAGGAGATCTAGAGTCTGTATTAGAGGGATTTGGGGTTTGCATGACCTTAGGAGTTCCCCATTTCCGGTGGGAAGGAACACTGACAGCAGACTGCTACAAGAGTCAGAGTCTTAGAAAATCTGCACTGTATGGACAATTCAAAGATCTGACAAAAGGTTATACCTGGGGCAGCAGCAGAACTGGCAGAAGGAGACACCAGGAAAACCTTCTTCTCCTCTCCATGCTGGTGTTCAGCACTGGACCGTGTAGTCCTAAGACTGACACCATGTCAAAAGACCCTGCTGTGTCAGTGGATCAGCAACTTAAGTCCCTTTGTGAGCTGTGCTCTCGAGATAATTAAGCAAGTACCACGGGACCGTAAAGCTGAAACTTGGCTAGCAGAATGCAATTAGACATTGGAAAAATAAATTGAGTCAGAACCACACAGTGCTCAGTGAGCTAAAAACCAGGTGGGAGCCAGAATCTGTTGGAAAACTTCCACACCAGTTCTAAGAAGCACACCAGTGAATGGAAAGTACTGCACAGGGGCAGGGCCAGCATTCACTACTGAAAACATAGAGAACATAGATTGATTGACCTGATTGGCATGGTCTCTGTCTCTCAGCTGCCTGAGACCTGGGACAGTCCTATGCTATCTGATCACATTTCTTTATCTGTCCTTTTTAAGTCTACCTTCAGTCCAAACTGCTTCATATCCTGCTTTTGTCCTTACTATTTATTTCCCCTTCTATTTTGGTTCCCCTCCTCTTTTCTCTGTCAATCCACTACTGATCACTCTGCTTTTTTTTCTTTTCCACTCACATCCAAAGTAACTAATATATTAGTGGGCACAGACCCACCAGTGCCCCTGTACTTCTTAAGATTATTGATGCTTAAAGGATGATTTTTATTTAAAGTTTTGTAATGCGTGTGTGTATATGATTTGTGTGTGATTGCAGGTCCATGTTTACCAGGGAGCACATGTGAAAGTCAGAGGACAACTTTGAAGTAGTTGGTTCTCACCTTGCAGTTTGTTGAGCCAGGGTCTCTCTTGTTTCTGTTGCTGCCCTGCCTACTCAGGGTTGGCTGCCCCACAAACGTCTAGGCAATTCTCCCATCTCCACCTCCCAACTTGATATAGGAGTACTGGAATTATAGATGTATGCACTGCATCTGCCTTTATACATGGATTCCAGGGAATGAACTCAGGTAATCTTAGGCTTGCACTGCTAGTGTTTTCATTGGCAACTCTCATCTGCCCAAGGGGTGATTTTTTTTAAATTTTACATTTACTGTATTTTCATACTGGGCTTACCTATGATAATAACTGTTGTTGAGACAGTGTTCTACTCTTCAGAGAGTACTGGGGAGTGAACCTGGTGCCCCAAACACCAGTCTAACAAAATAAAATGACACTTCAACTCGAATACAGCCTAGTCACTCTGAACATTGCGAACACTTCCATTGCAAGAGTAAAGGCAAATTAAAATTTTAAAAAGGCAACCAGTGCCCCAACCACAGATGTGCAAGTCCCAATACAAAAGCATAAGAAACATGAGGAGCCAAGGCCACTTGTTTCCTCCCCAAATTACCAAATCCCACAGAAATGGTTAGTCCCCAACAGGAATAAAGTAGATGAAATTCCAGACAAGACAAAAAAAATCAAAAAAAAGAGATTATAAATCTGCTCAAAGAATTCAAAGAGGCTACAAATAAACACCTGGGTCAGTTCCAAGAGAAGCCAAACAGCTGAACAGAATAAAGAAGTCAGTGCAGAAGAGAGTAAAGCGGAATCCAATAAAAAGTAGAAAAACTAAAGAAAAAAGCACACTGAAATGATTGGGGAATACAAAATCTATAATGCAAATAAAAAATCAGTGTAAAACCTCACCAAGAGAATGAGCCATGGGGAGGACAAAACATGAGGGTTTGAAGACAAGAGGAATTGGAGCATTCAACCAGTTGCAAAGATGAATTAATTAAAATGAATAAATGGGACATGCTAGATCTATGAAAAAAACAAATAAATGAATCATGGGCATAGAAGAAGATTTTCATGCCAAAGCATAGGACGATTTTTCAATAAAATAAGAGAAACTTCCCCAGATCTAGAGAAAGAGATGCTCATGCAAGTACAAGAGGCCTTAGAACAGCAAATAGAGAAAATCAGACAATAAATGCTGTTTCATACTGTTTTAGCTATCATAGCATAGCTAAAACAGTATATAAACAGAACCAAGAAACTATTGAAAATTGCAAGAGAAAAAAATCAATTTGCATATAAAGGCAGACCCATTAGAATCACAGCTAATTTCTCAGCAGAAACTTTAAAAGCCAGAATGTTTTGGAATGATGTATTTCAAGTTCTAAAATAACACCGCTACCCACTGAAACTATCTGCCATAACTGAAGGAGAAGTAAAAACTTTCCATGATAAAAATAGGTTACAGGAGTTCATGATTACTAAACCACCTGTACAGAAGATCCTGGAAAGAATGCTTCAGGCTGAAGAGAAAGATAATTACATCTATGAGGCTGCAGGAAATAATAAATCATGCTAGAATAGTAGTTAAGCAAAAAAGGAATAAGAAAACACTACAATTTTTTTCAAAAGAGGAATTAATACATTCCTTTCAATAACTCTGAGTAAATTAGCAGATTGGATTTAAAAACAGGATCCATTTGTTGTCTCCAAGAAATGCACCTCAACATCAAAGACAGATGCTACCTTGGGTAGAAACGATGGGAAAAGGTATTCCAAGTACATGGCACTTGAAAACAAGCAGATGTCACTATGCTAATATCTGACAAAATAGACTTCAAACAAAAAGATTAAAGAAGGTCACTTAATCCTAATTTAAAGAAACAATACATCAAGAGGACATTATGGAGATGGGAACATGGCTCAGTGGGTAAAGCACTTGCCATACAAGTGTAAGGACCTGCATTTGAATCCCCCAAATCTGCATAAAAGCTGGACACAGTAGCAAATGTCTGTCATCTGAGAACTCCTATTATAAAATTGAAGCCAGAAACAGGAGTCCATGGACCAGCTAGTCTGATGTACACAACAGTGAACAAGAAACCCCATTTCAAGCAAGGTTGAAGGTGAGACGACTGGTAGCCAAGATTTTCCTCTCAAGTTCACTTTCATGCTGTGTAATACACAAACCCACACTCACATGCATGAACACATACATACACACTAAACACACACACACACACACACACAAAGAGGACATTACAATTATAAGCATGTATACACTAAATGCAGGGGCACCCAATTTCATTAAAAATACTTGATATAAAGTCACAGATTAACTGAAAGCAAACAACAGTGGATATGATGATTACTGTTGATTGTCAACTTGACAAAATCTAGAATCACCTGGGAGATGGACCTCTGCGCATACCTGAGGGAGATCATCTTGATTATGTTGGGTAGATTATGGGAAGATCTACACACTGTGAGTGGCACCATTCCCTGATTGTGATTCTGGACTGTGTGAGTGGAGAAAAGGAGCTAAACAGCATGCATACATTGATGCACTGCTCTCCTGACTGCAGATGTAATGTGACCAGTGGATTCAGGCTCCTACAGCCTTGACGTCATGATGTAGGTACTTAGGCTATACACATGATGAATGTGAGCTAAAATGAAACCTTTTGGCCTTAAGTCGCTTTTGTCAGAGAATTTTTTTGGTCTTTTTGAGACAGGGTCTCCCAGTAGCCCCAGGTGTCCCGGAACTCACTACATAGACCAGGCTGGCCATGAACTCACAGAGATCCGCCTGTCTCTGCCTCCCGAGTGCTGGGATTAAAGGCGTGTGCCACTTTTACCACAGCAATGGGAAAAGAAACTAAGACATTGGTGACTTCAATATCACACTCTCCCCAATAGACAGGTTATCTTTTTTAATTTTAATTTTTTTTATTTTGGAGAATTTTATACATTATTGTTGTCCTTGTATTATTTCCAGTCCCCCACTGACTCCCCTCATATCTCCCCACTCCCCCTCAATTTCTTGTCCCTTTCATTGATTATTATTGTTATATATACATACATTTATAAATATACATATATATACATATATAATACACTGAGTTCATTTAGTGGTGCTTGTGTACACCTGTGTTTACGGCTGCCCATTTGGGATTAGATGACCTCTTAGGGAGCCAGTCCCTTGATAAAATGATTCTCCCTCCCTCAGCATCTGTTGATTGCCTGTAGCTCTTCATCTTGGGGTGGGACCCTGAGGCATTCCCCCCATCCACCTTGGCATGTCAACTGGTTTTTTCATTATGCAGATCTCCTTAGACTACCACACTGTGGAGATTTCAATGATACAGCTTCCTTATCATGTCTAGAATTCAGTAACTAGTAGCAGGCATCTTGTCCCTCTAGTTCTTACATTCTTTTTCCCTCTCTTTCACAATGTTTCCTGAGCCTTGGGTGTAGAGGTTGCAATGTAGATGTGTCACATAGGGCTGCACACCTCACAGTCACTTATTCTCTGCATTTGACCAGTTGTAGAGCTTTGTAATGGACTCCATCTATTGCAAAGAGAAGCTTCTTTGATGAGGGTGAGAAGAACAGAGAAGCATCTGAGTTAAATGATATCATCTAACAGACATCTACAGAACATTCCACCTAAACACTGCAGAATATACATTCTTCTAGAAACTCATGGAATTTCTCTAAAAGAGATCATATAATAATTCACAACTGTCAACAAATACAGCAAAATTGAAATGACTCCTTGTATTCTATATAACCACAAAAAGCTATGAATAAACAACAAAAGAAACTACAGAAGACACACAAACTCATGGAAATTAAACAATATATTATTGAACAATGAAAGGGTCATAAATAAGAAGGAAACCAAATAATTCTTAGAATTAAATGAAAATGAAAACACAGCATGTCAAAACCTATGGGATATAATGAGAGCAGTCCTAAGAGAGACATGTATAGGTATAAGTACCTACATTAAGAAATTATAGGGCCTGGAGAGATGGCTCAGTGGTTAAAAGCACTGACTACTCCTGCAAAGGACCCAGGTTCGATTCCCAGCACCCACATGGTGGCTAATAACCATCTGTAACTCCAGTTCCAGGGGATCTGATGCCCTCTTTGGCCTCCTCAGGCATTGCACGACATGGGTGCACCTACCTACATGCAGGTAATACACTCATACACATAAAATTTAAAAAAATAAAATAAAACACACACACACACAAAGAAATCATAGATATCGCAAATAAATAACAATGTTGAGCCTTATGGCCTTGAAAGACAAGAACAAATCAAGCACAAGAGCAGTAAAAATAAAGAAATCATTAAGGTCAGATAGAAATTTTAAAAATATAAGTATTAATGAAATATAGAGTTGGCTCTTTGAATTGATTTTTTAAAACAAGATTGACAAACTCCTGACCAACCTAACCTAAAAGGAGAGGAGACCCAAATTAATAACATTGGAGATAAGAAGGGAGCCATTACAACAGATATCAATGAAATTCAGAAAAATTGTAAGAACATACCTTAAATTCTGCTAAATTGAGAAATCTAAAAGAAATGAATGAACGTAAACACACATATGACCCACCGATGTTAAACCAAGATGAAATAAGAAATTTAAATTGATCTGCAGCAATACGATTGAAACACTAACAAAGAAAAAACTCCCAGCTTAAAGAAGTCCAGACACACATGATCCACGGGTGAATTCTGCTTGATATTTTTTGGTCTTTTTGAGACAGGGTCTCCCTGTAGCCCCAGCTGTCCTGGAACTCACTATGTAGACCAGGCTGGCCTTGAACTCACAGAGATCCGCCTGCCTCTGCCTCCCGAGTGCTGGGATTAAAGGCATGCACCACCACGCCCGGCTTCTACTTGGTATTTTTAAAAGAATGAACACTGATCTTTCTCAAACTATACCATGAAATACCTAAGGAGAGAATTATACCAAATGTTTTATGGAGCCAGGAACTACCCTCATACCAAAACCAGATGAAGATACAACAAAAGAGAATTTCACAGCAATCTCTCTGATAAACCTAGACACAAATATTTCCAATAAAATACTTAAGAACCAAATTCTAGAACACATCAAAAAGATCATTCACTGTCATCAAGTAAGATTGATTCCAGATATGCAAGAATTGTTCAACACGTGTAAATCAGTAAGTATCATACATCATATACATAGACTCAAAGACAGACCTCATATGATCACCTCAATGGATAACAGAAAGTGCCTTTGACAAAATTCAATATCCTTTCATGATCAAAGTTCTGAAGAGACCAGGAATTGAGGAAAGATATCTCCACACAATAAAAAATATATATGGCAAACCTATAGCCAACACTATGCTAAATATAGAAAAACTCAAAAGTAATTCAACCAAGATTAGTAATAAGACAAAGGTGTGCACTTCCTCTTATTCAATATAGTACTTTAAGTCTTAGATACAGCAGTAAGACAAGAGAAAGAAAAAAGGGATACAAATAGGTAAGGAAAAAGTCAAAGTATCCTTATTTGTATCGAATATGATTCTATAAATAAGAGACATTAAAAGTTCCATCAGAAAACTCTTAGAGCTGATAAACACTTTCAGCAAAGTGGTACTATACAAAATTCGCATACAAAAATCAATAGTCTTCCTACATACCAATTACAAACATTCTGAGAAAGAAGAAATTAAAACATTCTCATTCACAATTGCCTAAATAAAATCTTGGAACAAACTTAACCAAGGAAGTGAAAGACCTCTAAAATGAAAACTTCAAAACAGCCCAAAGAGTAATTGAAGAAAACACTATAAGATCAAAAGAATTAATGTTGTAAATTAATATTGCTATTTTACCAACAGCAATCTACAGATTCCATGCAATTCACAATCAAAATTTCAATGCTATTTTTTCACAGAAACAGGATAAATGTCTTAAAATTCATATGGAAGCACAAAAGACCCTGAACAGTCAAAGCAATCCTGAGCAAAATGAATAATGCTGGAGGTATCACGATACTTAATTTCAAGTTATACTCCAAAACCATAGTAACAAAACCAGCATAGTACTCAAATGAAATCAAACACAGTTCAATGGAATAGTATAGAAGACCCAGATACAAACCTACACGCCTGCTACCACATGTTGACAAAGATGTACAATAACGCACATTGGTGAAAAGACAGCCCTTTCAACAAATGGTGCTGGAAAAAACTGAATTATCTACATGCAGAAGAATGTAACTAGATCCCTATTTCTCTACGCAAAAATCAGCTCCCAATGGATCAAAGACCTTAAGGTAAAACATGAAACTCTGAAAGTGTTAAAAGAAAAAGTAGGGAAAATGCTCCAAGATATTGCAATAGGCAAAGGGTTTCTCAACAGGACTCCAGTTGCTTGGGAAATAATGCCAATAGTTGACGAATGGGAGACCCCATAAAATTAAAACAGTTTTGTTCGGTAACAGGGGCTTTTAACTGAGTTAAGAGATAGCCTATAGAATGAGAGAAAATCTTTGGTAGCTATACACTTGTGAAATCGACAGACAGTTCTCAAAAGGTGAAATCCAAATGGCCTATAAACATGAAGAAATGTTCAATATCCTTAGCTATCAGAGAAATGAAGGCCAAACATATTTTGAGATTTCATTTCATCCCAGTCAGAATGGCAGTCATCAACAAAGCCAATAACAGATGCTGGTGAGGATGTAGACAAAAGGGAACCATTATACACTGGTGGTGGGAATGTAAATTAATGCAGCCATTGTGGAAGTCAGAATGGAGGTTTCTCAAAAAGCTAATAATAGATCTTCCATATGACCCAACTATACTACTTCTAGGCTTTTACCCAAAGGACTCTAAGTTGACATGTCACAGAGATACTTGCACATCAATATTTATTGCATGACTATTCACAGTAGCTAAATTATGAGAGCAACCTAGGTGTCCAACAATTGAATAATTGATAAAGAAAATATGGCATGTAAACACAATGGAATTTTTCAGTCATAAAGAAGTACAAAGTTATGCCATTTGCAGAAAAATAGATGCAATTGGCAATAATAATAAATATTAAGTGAACTAAGCCTATTTCAGAAAGACAAATATATGCTTTCTCTCATTTGTGGTTGCTGTATTTTATATAGATACATAATATTATTCATATATATATGACAAGAAATTAGAAGTAAGGCACCAGAGAGATGGCTTAGCAGTTAAGAATGCTTACTGCTCTTGCATGACATGATCTTTTTTTCAGTACTGGGGATTGAACTCAGGGCCTTGTGCATGGCAAATGCTCTACCACCGAGGTACACACCTGATTGCCTTTATTTTTACTTTTAGTTTTATTTGGGGGACAGGGTCTCATTAAGTTGCCCAGGCTGCCTGAATTCACTGTGAGTAGCCCAGGCTGGCCTCCAACTTGCTATCCTTCTTCCATAACCTCCATGATGCTAGGATTATGAGTATGGTTGTTGGGCAATGGCATGAGTTTTCAAAACAATGTCCATTGAATCTTCTTCCTAGTATTTCATCTATATCTCAAACACAAGAGACAAGCCTGTCAGGTAGATACATCTTGAGCTTCTTACTCATCTCTGAAACTGTTATATATTATTAAAGAAGTCATTCCCTTGACTAGGTTTTTTTTAGTTCATAATATATGTACTTAGCCCTTTTATCTCATGAATGCTGGTTTAAAATGGAATTCAGGGGGCTGGAGAGATCACTCAGCAGTTAAGAACACTGGTTGTTCTTGCAGAAGCCAGGTTTGAATCCCAGCACCCACATAGCAGCTAACAACTGTCTGTAACTCCAGTCCCATGGAATCTGACAGCCTCTTCTGACCTCCTCAGGCATTGCACAACAGGGGTGCATTTACCTACATGCAGGCAATACATGCATACTCATAAAATAAAAATAATAAAATTTAAAAAAATAAAATAAAATAAAATGTAATTCAGTGCTGAAAATATACTTCAATGGTAGAGCCCTTCTGTAGTATCGACAAGGCCATGGATTCCATTCAAGCATGGAAAAATTAATCATTAATTCATTAATTCCTTCCCACTGCTATAAGACATATCATGTTTGCAGTCTTGTAGCCTGACATGTGGTGTTGCTAACAGACTCATGTTTTCCCTTTCTGAATGTTCACAACATTTCAAAGGGGGTAAAATAAAATGCAATAAAGCAATGTCTAATCTGCTTTTCTTCCCAACACCAATCAGCCTAAATACTGCAGGTAGGCCTCATTCCCTGGAACATGTGGGTTTATCAGTTCAACAAAGGAAGCAAAACCAACCTTTTATGAAAAAATTTCTGAAGACCAGAATGAAGATAATCAGCCACCAGTGCAATGTGCTGCTCTTTCCTTTTGCCAAGTAGTGCTGCCCTTTGACCCCAGCTGAAGACCTACTCTGAGAACTTCATGGTACTGTTGCTTCGTCAGTCGAAATCTCATACCTCAAGAGGACCCAGATCCAAGAACCCAGACAGCAGCATATTCCAGAGCAAAGCTAGGCAAGGGCTGAGGGAAGGAGAGAAGGACTCTAGATCAGCCTTGCCTGTTTCTTTAGTATAGAAGCAGAGGTGAGATGAGGTTGTGAGAGGGATATCAAGCCTTGAAAGTAACTAAAAGGCATGTACCTGTTGTGTCTCCTCAGGAGCTATTCCCATCTTCCTTGGACCCTACTTGCTGGTGTTCAGTAATTTATGGCCCTTAACTGTGCTCACCTTAGCCTGGCTTGCCTATGACTGGAACACCCACAGTCAAGGTAAGAGATGTAAAGAGAATGGTGGTCCTGTCTGTGCTAAGGGTAGAGCCATGGAGAAAGGGAAGTGGCTGAAGACATGAGTAGAATCAAAGGGGGAACCAAAGTCTCTGAGTGACTGCCCATAAAAAAATTAAGAAAATGAGATCTCTGAGCAGGTACCTCCAGCCTCAGGATGTCTCTCAATCACCTTTCTATTTCTATGAAGAAACAAGAGCTCCCTCTGTCTTGGGAGTTGAACTCAGGACATCTGAGATGTGAGAAAGAGGCTGATTCTGTGGCATGAAGAACACAGGCCAAACTCCTCACCCCTGAGAGAGGGACTGGCAGTGGCCCACTTGCCCTTCTGTTTGTCTCTCTGTCCACAGATGGTAGGCGTTCAGCTTGGGTACGAAACTGGACCCTCTGGAAGTATTTCCAAAATTACTTCCCTATAAAGGTAACTTCCTTTCCTCTGGGTGCCCATCTTTCCTCTCGGTGCCCATCTTTCCTCCGAGTACCCTTGCTCCTTATTGCCTGAACTCCCACTCCATACTGAGCTCCATGCTTTCAAAGGCTTTGATGGATAACAGTGAAGGTGAAGACTCAGAGGTATAAGGAAGAGCAGAAACCCAGAATGCATGGGCAGGTGGGAAGACAGATGGGCAGCATCTTTCCCACAGTGGCAAACTCAGGCCAGCATCTCTTAACAGCATGATTCTTGGAAATCTCTATGACAATGATAACATCCAGTGAGCAAGGATATAGGGCTACCTGCTGGATTCTGAGTTTATACAACCTGTCTTCCTTCTGCCTGATCAATTTCCCTCAATCTCCCTCTAACAGCTGGTGACCCATGACCTTTCTCCCAAACACAACTACATCATTATCAACCATCCCCATGGCATTTTCTCTCTTGGTACCTTCATCAACTTTGCTACTGAGGCCACTGGCTTTTCTAGGATTTTCCCATCCATCACTCCCTTTTTAGCGACCTTGGAACACGTCTTCTGGATCCCAATTGTGCAAGAATATGTGATGTCAATGGGTGAGTAAAATAAATTATCCCAAACTGTAATCCAACTCAAGGCTTCCACTCCAATAAACCTTGACAGTCATTCTGTGCTAGAAGACTCGATTAAACATGAGAAAGAACCCAGCCAGTATCAGGAGTATGTACCCACACATCAAATTTTGTCCAAGATGTGAGAGGAGATTTGGTAGGGCAGCAGGAGAAGTTATAGGCATTCATAAAACACCAGGAATCCTTTCATGGGGGAATCAGAAGGCCGAGCTCTCAGGATCAAAGCCCAAATAGAAAGCAGAGAGTGAAAGCCAAATATTAAATATTAATGCAGGGGAAATCATATCAGACTCCTTTTTTCTGGGATGCCAATTGGCTTCTTTCAGCTGGACATTTATGTAGCAGCTCTCATCTCAGGGCAATTTAAAGACATTTTAAAGTCTTTCATACCACTTAGTACATACAACTTGGTCCATGACCTGTATCACCTGGGAACCCCTTCATCCTTGCTTAAGATGCCAAAGGATAAAGGAGAAGCACCCATCAGAATCCAGGACAACATTCCTATGCCAGGCTTCAAGCCAGGGTACTGTGACAAATTTCCTTCTCTCTGGATAAATGTACATCTTTTTGGACACCAGAACACAACAGAAGTCAAACCAAAAGGTGAGATACATTTATGTTGAGGGACATTCCAGAGGACATTTCTGGCTCCCCTCTTAGGTTGGTGTGGCCATGTAGCCATGTAGCAGGATCTTGCATACAATTTCAACCATCCCAGTAGAAAACAGAAGATAAAGGGAAAATGGATTCAGAAATGGTGACAGTCAGTAGTTATTGTTGAACAACAGTGTGTCATCTACATTCTGTTGTTCATCTACATTTCAATTTGGCTTGGATAGGCTCCCAGGTCTGCCTGTTCTCCAAAACTTCTAGGAAATGGCTTCATTTTGGCAGATTTCTCTTAGAGAGGAAGCACATTGGTGGTGGCTATTCTGATCACCTCCAGAGGAGATACCTCTGGAGGGTTTCCAGTATAGTCAGCCTGGATAGAGAGAAGGATAGCTGTAGTTCATGGGTAGAGAGGGAAAGACTGCTCATCAGGAAGAGAGGATGCTATGAATCAAAATAGGCAGAGGAAATCAGTATAGCCCCATCTGTATTAGCACAGAGCCCTCCCAAGTCAAGCAGCTGACCCTAAAGAGACTCTCAGGCTAGGGCTAACCCAGAACACTGAGGACAAAAACAGAAAGGTGGAAACTACCTCTAGGAGGAAGAGCCTGGAGGAAGCCCTCCCTATCCTCTGACACTAAGTTCTACCACTTGACGCTTTGGTTTCACAGGTGTATGTCCAGTGAGTGAATTGGCTCTGAAGCACAAGCTGACTCAGAGAGGCTCAGGCAATGCTGTGATCATTGTGGTGGGTGGAGCTTCTGAAGCCCTCTTGTGTCACCCAGGAGCCTCCACACTCTGCCTCAAAAGTAGTAAAGGTTTTGTGAAGCTAGCACTGAAGACAGGGTGGGTCACTAGGTTCTGGGGCTCCCTCGTCATGGTGCCACAGACCCTCTGTAGCTCTATCCACCATGGCACTCTCTCTGTGAAACCTACTAGAAGGCCCATCTTTGTTCTGATTGTTTCCTTCTCTGCTCTTCACGGTACCTTAGGGCTGTTTGGTCTTCCAGACATTTTGGTGGACACTTTTCTATCCTGAAGCTATCTTGAAAGAAGAGCAGAAGATGACCTGCAAGTCTGGGGGCTTGGGGGGAGAGGGCTTTGCTCTATATTTACTTGTTTACTTAAAAGCTGTGAGAACTACCCAAGGGCAAGGAAGGCACTGACTGGGTACTCAGAGGATGGATGCTTGGAAGCTGTTCCCCGGTGGTGTAAATCTGATTGAAAAATAGAACACATTGATTCAGCAGTTATCAAATGCCCACTCTGTGTCAGGTTTAGCACAGGACATTGAAATACAGAAATAAATACTATCTGGTCCTTGTGAACTCACAGCCTAGTGTGAAAAGCCAAATCCAGCTATTTACCACCTTAACTACCATCCCCTGGGTTTAAATGCCCATTATCTCTCTACTGGATTATTGCAACACTTGAACTGCTCTCTTTGCTTCTTTCACTGTTTCCCTCCCCTCCAAGATTCTATTCCAAGTTGTAGCTACAAAAATCCTGGTAACCATGAGTTAAATCATGTCATTCCTCAGAATGCTCCAATGCTTCTCATGCCACACAAAGCAAAAGCCAGCACCCTTACCAGGACCTGAAAGACCTTGAATAATCTGTTCCTCGGCTGCCTCTCTGACTTCATCACTCCCTACTCGTCCCATTGCTTACTCCTTCACTACTGTTCCTCCAAGTAACTGCTTGTCTCCTTGATCTCCATCAAATCTTGGCTCAAACATCTCTTTTCATTAAGCTTTCTCTTAACTGTCTTGCTGTATAGTTTCTGCACTGCACCTGTCATCTTCTTAAACCTCATTTATTTATTTTCTTCTATTTTATTGTTTATTATCTGTCTATACCCCTCAAAAAAAGTACGCAGTGTGAAGATGGAGAATTTTTAATCTATTGTGTTGATTGATGCATCCATATGGCCTAAAACAATGCTGGCACATAAAAAACTCAGTAGATATTTGTTGGATGAATGAAATATTATAGGGAGCACCAATTGTGGAAAGCCTTTGACCCAGAGTAGAGGTTTCACAGGAGAGTGACACCTGAACTCTGCTGGAATCAAAATAATAGTAGGAGTTGCCAGTCAGACCAAAATGGCAGGGTGGTGCATCGCTATAGTCCCAGCTACTTGGAATCTGAGGAAGACTGCCAGTTTAAAACCAGCCTGGAACTTGGCAAGATTCTGTGTCCAAATAAAATTTTAGAAGGACTGTGGATGTAACTCAGTGGTAGAGCTCTGCATGTGCAAAAGGCCCTGGGTTGAATCCCTAGTACCACAAAAATAACACAACAAACAAACAAAAGAGAAAACCTGGGCATTCAATGAGGGCCTATAACATATGCAGCACTACACCGGACCAGACCCCAGAGACTCAAAGAGAATCATGTCACAGTTCTCACTTGTGAATTGACAGACAGGTTAAGGAGATGACTAGAAGGCAGGTTGGGATGGGAAGGTAGGACAGAGGAAAGCACTAAGCTGAGCAAATAATCCACAGTGGGAAATTGAAGGTAGTCAAAGACTTCTTTAAGGGGATGCAGTCAGAACGGAGTATTGAAAGGCAAAATGGAATTCGCCACATGAAGAGGGGGAAGGAATTCTGGAAGAGAGAACAGAACATACAGATAGAGCACTTGGCATACTTTGTATTTATAAGCAATGGAGAAGCTGGCTAGATAGGAAGGGCGAGAGCATCAAGACCAGGCTAAGCAGTGAGGGACTCAGGGAGGAGCTCTGGGAGAACTGGGAAGACAGGAGTGATGTGTCCATATGTGCGGTTAGGGAGACCGCTCAGTATGCTAGATACAATGAAGGTGATAAGTCTCCTAGGATTACTTCTTCCCATCACAAGCTAAGGTGCAGCAGCTGCAATGAAAGAGGTTGGGGGAGGTGGTGTGGCAAGAATGAGACATGAGGCTGGAGGTGTTTGGGTGCTTGAAGTCTTCTTGTATCATGGTGAGGTTGGAGAAATTGCCCACCTTGGAGAGGGTTTCGCTGAGGGAGGTTTCACTTCCATGAAGAACTCACTGGTGCCCCTCTCTTCGCAGGGCATACCTTGTTCCATCCTACTCCTTTGGTGAAAATGAGGTGTACAATCAAGAGACCTTCCCTGAGGGCACGTGGCTAAGATTCTTCCAAAAAAAATGGCCAGAAAATTGGCAAAAAACTCCTAGGCCTAAATTTCTGTACCTTTCATGGCCGGGGCCTCACTCGGGGATCCTGGGGCTTTTTACCTTTCAATCAGCCCATTACCACCATTGGTAAGGTTTTCACTTTTGCTAGGTCATTCAGGTTCTTAGTCTCCCACCCCAAGTCACCCATCAACCAGGATGAATGAAGGCAAATTCCAGCAGGTGGGGCTGGAAACAGTGGTAGGATGACTAAGCAGATAACATTTGTGGCCATTTATGGGTGGGACAGTGTTCACCATCTGTCACAGGAGCATCATTGTTCACACACATTCCTTCATTTCTTTCCTGCACTTGCTTTCACTATCTGGAGCATGGGTGAGAGTAAGTGACCAGAGAATTAGGGCCAGGATAGAATCAGGGGGGAAAGGATGAAAGAAGAGGAAGGCCCAGATACTGTTGGAATATGTCCCCCACTGACATATGGCTAGTGTATCAACATTAGGTGGGGACTCTAATGCTTATCTCTTCTCCTTTTCCACAGTTGGAGAACCCCTGCCAGTCCCCAAGATCAATAATCCTAGCAAGGAAACGGTGGGAAAGTACCTTGCACTCTACATCAATGCTCTGTGCAAGCTGTTTGACCAACACAAAGCTAAATATGGCCTCTCAGAGACCCAGGAGCTAACAATTGTATAATATGAGCAAAATTCTCTGTAACCAAACCCCAAATCCATAAGGAATCCAAGTGAAGCAATAGGGAAGGAAGAATGTGGGGAAAGGGGTAGATTTCAAAGATGTAAGCGGATGCCAACTAAGCCAGAAGTACTTCATGAACTGGAATTCCAGTAGCTGCAGTCCTACCCAGGTAGCCAAAGCAAGTTTGGGAACTGGAGGCACAGGAGAGAACTGGTGAAGCCTGACTAACAGAGGAGATAACTCTGTCACACCTTGCTATTTTAGGACAATAATCCAGGGTTATTGTCCCTGGATTAGGAAGAGTCTTGTCAGTCTCATCAACTCTCTGATCAAAGTATAAGAAGCCAACAAACTCTGCCCCTTCCTCACAAGCCTCAGTGGCATTATTACTATTTAGGTTCAGGCTTAGAAGCTTTACTTAGAATAGGACTGCTTTGTTTCCTCCAAGGTAAGGCCCTTTCCTTACAATTTGAGGACTGCCAGAAGGTAAACTGGGGGCCTGAACTGTGGCTTCCTAAGCCAAACTGCCCAAATTCCTTCACTTATGACAGAGTTCAGACTGGCAATGCATTAACATTGTTTTATCTACAAAAATAAAGCTCTAGAAATTAACAATGTACGACTATTTCCTAATTACTGTGGTTCCACTAGCTTGTGGACAGCCATTTTGTTTTCTTCAGCCCCATCCTTTATGATTTCTGATAGAAAGGGTGAGGGGATGGAAGGTGTATTAGTCACTTTTCTGTTGCTGTGATAGAAACACTGACCAAAACAACTTATAAAAGGAAGAGTTTATTTGAGCTTACGGTTCCAGGAGAATTACAGTCTATCTTGGCAGGGAGACATTATGGTGCGCGCGCGCTCTCTGGGCGCACACCCGGAATGGCACGGCGGGGCCGCAGGGTCCCCCCCCCCCCCCCCCCCCGCCGTGCGTCTGGAGGAAGGCAGGTCTGGCCCCGCGGGCTTCTCCGTGTCTCTATGGGCCTCAGGCGTGGGGTGCGCGGGTATCTCGGGGCCGATCTGGGCCCCGGATCTCGGGGTCCACACCACACCTGGCGAGTCGCGCCCGGCTCTGGCCACAGGCGTCTCTGGGAGCGGCAGCAGATAGGTTGCTGTCCGCCGCTCCGGTGCTGACAGCTTCTCTGCTACTGGAGCATTGTCCAGCTGAATCCTGTCCCTATTTCACCCGTGTACTTTTCCTCAGGATGCGAGGTCCACTGGCCACTGAACCCCATGGGAGGAGTACGAGGACAGCGAAAGCTAGGATGTCCGCAAGTCGGTCACAAGGGAGTGCGCCCCCCGGAGAGGCTAGGTCGCCGGTAGTAAGGCACAGGACTCAAGACTCGGCTTAGTCTGTGTTACAGCTTTATTAAGTGTCTCTGCTCTCAGTAGTTCAGCAGCTCTGCGACCCAGCTCTCTGTCTATTAAGAGAAGACTAGGATACTTATACCATGGGGGTAGTGGTAAAAGCTTTGGCTGTTAGATGCTTTGTGAGGCATTCTATTTACATATGGAAGTGGATTTCTGCCAGAC
>NW_008347808.1:6057274-6070071 GCF_000622305.1 Nannospalax galili
CAACCCATTCTGTATTTCCTCCACCATCAGCAAGCACCTCTGCATGTCTTGGCTCTTTTCCTGGAGGAGTGACCCATACTTTCATCCCTGAAGGGTCTGGACCATTTGTTGTCCTGTCTGGATTGGGTTGTTGCAGTTTCCCATTGACCTTAATCACAGGACATGGTAACACCAAAAGTCACCCTAAGGAATCACCTGCCTTCCAGATATAATCTTCATTACCTCCATGTGGAGAATGAGTCCAATTTCCCCCTGGTAGTCTGGGTCAATCACCCCTCCTAATGCTGTTATTTCTTTCTTAGCCTGGTGACTTATGGGCATCAGAAGCCCAAAGTGTCCAGGGGGAAGTCTTAACTTCCAGTTCAATGGAATGTTTGTTGTCTCTCCTGGCAGAAGCACTCCCTTCTCTGGAACCAAACCATCCAAGCCAGTAGAATGCAAAGTCGAGGGTACAGGAAGCAAAAATTTTCCTAGTGGGTCACCGGGGTGATAGTGAGTGGAATCATTCCCACTTCTACCCCTTGATTCCTGGACCTGTGAATCCTGGCTATAGGAGAAACTGTACCATATATTGGACGCTGATTCAAAGCATACACTGTCTTCTGGAGGACCATACTCCATCCCTCCAGGCTATTGACACCTAATTGGCACTGTAACTGTGTCTTTAAGAGACCATTCTATGATTCTATCAAGCCAGCTGCTTCAGGATGTTGGGGAACATGGTGAGACCAGTGCATTCCATGACCATTGGCCCACTGGTGCAATTCTTTGGCTGTGAAGTGAGTTCCCTGGTCAGAAGTGATGCTGTGGGGAATACCATGACAGTGGATACAGCATTCTATAAGTCCCTGGATGGTAGTTTTGGCAGAGGTATTACATGCAGGAAAGGCAAATCTATAACCAGAATAAGTTTCTACTCCTGTAAGGACAAAACGCTGTCCCCTCCAAGATGGAAGTGGTCCAATGTAGTCAACCTGCCACTAGGTTGCAGGCTGGTCGCCACGGGGAACAGTGCTGTATGGGGGCTCAGTGTTGGTGTCTGCTGTTGGCAGATCTGGCACTCAGCAGCAGCTGTAGCCAGGTCAGCTTTCGTGAGTGGGAGTCCATGCTGTCGAGCCCATGCACAACCTCCATCTCTGCCACCATGGCCACTTTGTTCATGAGTGCATTGAGCAATGACAGGGATAGCTGAAGAAAGAGGCTGACTAGCCACAGAACGGGTCATCTGATCTACTTAATTATTGAACTCATTTTCTGCTGAAGCCACCTTTTGATGAACATTTACATGAGACACAAGTATGTTCACATCCTTTGCCCATTTAGAGAAATCTATCCACATACTTCTTCCCCAAATGTCTTTCTCACCAATTCTCCTATCATGCTCCTTCCAAGTCCTTGACCAGCCAGCCAAACCATTGGTTACAGCCCATGAATCAGTATATATCACACTTCTGGCCATTTCTCCTTCCAAGCAAAATGCACGACCATGTGCACTGCCCAAAGTTCTGCCCACTGTGAAGACTTACCTTCACCAGTGTCCTTCAGGGTTGTTCCAGAAATTGGTTGTAATGCCCCAGCTGTCCACTTCTGAGTGGTGACTGCACAGCATGCAGAACCATCCGTAAACCAAGCCCTAGCCTTCTCTTCCTCAGTCAACTGATTGTAGGGCACACCCCATGAAGCCATAGGTGCATGCTTGAGAACAGGAGGCATTGTAACAGGAGTAGGAACCATAGGCATTTGAGCAACTTCTTCATGTAACTAGCTTGTGCTCTCCGGGCCTGCTGGGGCCCAATCACATATATACCACTTCCATTTGATAATGGATTGTTGCTGTGAATGGCCTACTTTATGGCTTGGGAGGGGTCAGATAACACCTAGGTCATGATGGGCAGCTCTGGTCTCATGGTGACTTGGTGGCCCATTGTCAAACATTCAGTTTCAACTAAGGCCCAATAGCAGGCTAAGAGCTGTCTCTCAAAGGGAGAATAGTTGTTTTCAGATGAAGGCAAAGCCTAACTCCAAAATCCCAATGGTCTTCACTGTGATTTCCCTATGGGGGCCTGCCAGAAACTCCAAACAGCATCTCTATCTGCCACTGATACCTCAAGCACCATCGGGTCTGCTGGATCATATGGCCTAAGGGGCAGAGCAGCTTGTACAGCAGACTGGACCTGTTGAAGGGCCCTTTCCTATTCCAGGCCCCACTCAACATAGTTGTCTTCCGAGTCACTTGATACATGGGTCGTAGTAACACAGCCAGATGAGGAATGTGCTGGCTCCAGAATCCAAACAGGCCCACTAAGCCTTGTGTGTCTTTCTTGGTGGAGGGAGGGGCCGAGGGCAACAAGTTATTCTTCACCTTAGAAGGAATGTCTCTGCATGCTCCACACCACTGAGCTCCTAGAAATTTCACGGAGGTTGAAGGCCTTGAATTTTGGTTGGATTTATTTCCCATCCTCTCATGCACATATGCTTATCCAACAAGTCCAGACTGTCTGTTACGTCCTGCTCACTGGATCCAGTCAGCATAACATCATCAATATAGTGGACCAGTGTGATACTTTGTGGAAGAGTCAGGTGGTCAGGATCCCTTCAAACCAAGTTATGGCACATAACAGTATTAGGAGGGGTGATTGACCCAGACTACCAGGAGAAATTGTACTGGTTCTCCACAATGGAGGTAATGCAGATTATATCTGGAAGGCAGGAGATTCCTTAGGGCGACTTTTGGTGTTACCATGTCCTGTGATTAAGGTCAATGGGAAACTGCAACAACCCAATCCAGACAGGACAACAAATGGCCCAGACCCTTCAGAGATGAAAGTATGGGTCACTCCTCCAGGGAAAAAGTAAAGGCCTGCAGAGGTGCTTGCTGATGGTGGAGAAAATACAGAATGGGTAGTAGAGGAAGGTAGTTACAAATACCAACTTAGGCCATGTGACTAGTTGCAGAGATGTGGATTGTAGTTGACATGAGTGTTTTTGTCCTATTTGGTTAAGAATAGGCTTGTGCATATATACACATATGTTAAGCAGATACTTGTGTTGTTCTCTTTTGAATGTGTAATTGAGATAAGTGTTAAGTGGTTAAGTGTTGTGAACCTATATGATTATATTGGGTTATGAGACACTAAAGGACTAAGCATTCCTCGAAGACCTTATCACCTACTCTAAGATATATAATGCATTGGTCATTTTATGATGGGATAGTTATATCATGTTAGGTGAAATTATGACCTCAACATTGTTTTCATTTGAAAATTAAGCATGACATAGAGAGATGCTATTGGGTGTCAAGTTGACAAGGGGTGGACTTGTGATAGCTAATCCTGGGTGAATTTGGCTGGATCTGGGATTAACTGAAATGAGAGAGATCTTCTTGATTGGATCATCTGAAGCTGGAAGACACATCCTCAATGTGGGTGTTACTTTCTGATGACAGCCCATATAAAAGGCCATGGTAGAGGAGAGCACTTGCTTTTTGCTGCTTGCCTTCTCTCTCGCTGGTGAGTTCATTTTGCTGCTGTAGACTGAAGACTAGCCGATCTTTTGGAATTCATCAGACCTTCAGCGCCAGATTGGCACTATTGAGACATCCAGCATCGTGGACTGAGCGACTATGGATTCTCAGCCTCTCCAGTGTTGTGCAGCCATTTTTGGACTACTTGGACTCAATTATCCTGTGAGCTAATCTGATAAATCCATATATATTCATTCTACCAGTTCTGTTTCTTTAGAGAACCCTGACTAATACAGGTGGCATAGCTGTTTCAGTGTGGAAGCAGTAGAATCATGGGAACTGGCCCAGTTACCTACAGACTGGCCACTTTTCCTGATCCCACAAAAACCATGCTGGGTCAGAATGGAGGGAGCAACAAGACTGTTCACCAGCTATAAGTTAGCTTAATGTTAAGTACCTACAACTATCCTGTTCACTATGTCATTATATTCACAACCTTTGTCCTAGTGTTAATACCAGCCCTATGAGACTGAACTCACCATTTCCCAGTAGCTGGACTAGGCTGGCCTCGATCTCATAGAGATCTACCTACTTCTGTTTCCTGAGTGCTGGGACTAAAAGCATGTGTCACCATGCCTGGCTCTCATTTAAAAATTTTTATGGCCAGCTGGAGAGATGGCTCAGCAGTTAAGAACACTGGTTGTTCTTGCAGAAGACTCAGGCTCAAATCCCAGCACCAACATGGCAGCTAACAACTGTCTGTAACTCCAGTTCCAGGGGATCTGATGACCCTTCTGTCCTCTGTGGGAATTGCACTTCATGAGTGCACTTACATATATGCAGGCAATACACACACACAAAATAATACATAAAATAGTAAAAAAAAATTATGGCCAGGTGTGGTGGTGCACACCTTTAATTCTGGCCCTTGGAAGACAGAGGTAGGCAGATCTCTGTAAGATCAAGACCAACCTAATCTACGTAAAGAGTTCTGAGCCAGCCTGAGCTACATGGTGAGACCCTATCTTAAAACAACATATGTAAATAAAATGGAATTAAGAGTATAGAAATGGGCTTGAGAGATGGCTTGGCAGTTAAGAGCACTTACTCCTCTTGCAGAAGACCCAGGTTCAGTTCCCAGCACTCACACAGTGGTTCACAACCTTCAGTAAGTCCAGTTCTAGGGGATCCAGATGACTTCTTCTGGCCTCTGTGCATACCAGGCTTGCATATATACAAAATAAATCTTTTAAAAAGGAGCATAAAAGTGGGCCGTGGTGGTGCATTCTTTTAATTCCAGCACTCAGTAAGCAGAGGCAAACACATCTTTGTGAGAACGAGGCCAGCCTGATCTACATAGTGAGTTCCAGACCAGCTGGGACTACAAGGTACACCGTGTCTCAAAAAAAGACAAAAAAAGTTAAAAACAGTGCTACCACTTGGCGTGGTGGCACACGCCTTTAATCCCAGCACTCGGGAGGCAGAGACAGGTGGATCTCTGTGAGTTCAAGGCCAGCCTGGTCTACATAGTGAGTTCCAGACCATCTGGGGCTACAGGGAAACCCTGTCTCAAAAAACAAAGCAAAACAACACAAAACAGTGCTACCATATAACCTAGAAGTTCCATTCTCAGGTGCATATCCAAATAATTTTAAACATATAGTTACACAAATCTTGTACATGGCTTAAGGTATAGCTCAGCAGTAGAGTGCTTGCCTGGTATATGCAAGGCCCTGGGTTTGTTCTCCAGCAACACACACACACATACACACACACACACACAGACACACACACACACACACACACACACACACACACACAAACTTGTACACAGGTAACCATAGAGGAATTGTTCACAAAAAGAAAAAGGTAGAAACAACCAGAGATCAAAAACTCATCAAATGATTGAATAATCAACCATATGAAGAAATGAATCACTAATACCTACTACAATGTGGATGAAGCTTGAAAACATAGTAAATAAAAGAAATCAGGCATAAACACTGCATGTTGTACGACTCCATTTCTATGAATTGTCCAGAACAGGTAAATTAAGAGAGTAGAGAAGGGGAGGAAGAGAGAGAAAATAAAAAGAGATTAATTGCTAATGAGAGTGTGATTTCTTTTTTAGGACAGTGAAAAGATTATAGTTGTATAACTCGGTGAATCTACTAGAAACCATTAAAACATAGCTTAAAATGGTGACTTTCTGCCTTGTGTTATATGAACCCATGTGATAACATGGGTCCACGTAGGCACTCCAGGTTAATCTCCTCATCTCTAGATCTGTAAGTGAATCACCTGTGCAAAGCTCCTTTGGGGAAGATACTAATTCATGGTTTCTGAGGATCAGAGCATGACTATCTTCGAGAGAGTCGGTTTTTAGCCTACTATAAAGATCTTGCTTTTGGTGTCATGTCTACAAACTTCACCAAGCTCTAGGTTCCCAAGATTTTCTCTTACGTGTTTTTTTCCTTAAAACTTTCTAGTCTTATGTTCTACATTTAACCCCATGGTTCCTCTTGAATTCATTTGTATGTAAGCTATGCGGCATTAATCCTTTTTTAATTATGTACAAAATGCCACCCAGAGCAAATGAAACCAATGTAGCTACCCCGGAGAAAGCCACCAAGCTAGCTCCTGTTTCAGATGTTCTCATCAATGGTAGTACCTGAAACAAAACAGAGACAGCACACATGCCCAAAAGGAAGCGAAAGAATACTATCATTCATAAGCAAAGATGTAAACATTTTAAACAAAGTAAGAATAAATTGAATTCAGAATTCCCTTAATGGATACAACATATCCACGAATGAAGATGTCACAATGAAACCATTATTTTATAATATAATTAATATATGCTAATAAAAAGAATACCCTTAACAGAATGCTCCACCACAAAAAAAAGGTCTTCCCCCAGAACTGAAATGTGATACAGGATTAGGAAATCAGTTTCTCTGATGTAATAACATGCCAATGAAGAAAAGCTGTACAATATTTTATACTGGTGATTTAACCTTAGACCTGACGCATGCTAGGCAAGTGCCTACCACTGAGCTATGTCCCCAGCCCTTTTTTTACTTTTTATTTTGAGACAAGATTTCACTCAGTTGCCCAGGCTGGCCTTGAACTCACAGAGATCCACCTGCCTCTGCCTCCTGAGTGCTGGGACTTAAAGGCCTGCACCACCATACCTGGCTAAGTAATGGGTTTTTATAAAGCTTTTCATACATCCTTAGTTTTGGTTAGCCTTCCCTACACCCCCCCCCCTTTTTCCTCTACATAGTGAGTTCCAGGCCAGCTGGGGCTACAGCGAGACCCTGTCTCAAAATAAAGACCAAAAAAAAAAAAAAAATCACACAAAAACTATAACCTGGGGCTGGAGAGATGGCTCAGCAGTTAAGAGCACTGGCTGCTCCTGCAGAGGACCCAGGGTCAATTTCCAGCAACCCCCACTCCGGCGGCTAACAATCATCTGTAACTCAAGATCCAATGCCTTCTTCTCACCTTTTTGGGCATTGAACAACATGGGTGCACTTACATACAGGCAGGCAATACACTCATATACATAAAATAAATGTAAAATAAAAATAATAAATAATTTTTAAAACATTACTTTGTAAGTTAATTAAAAGTAATTTGAAAGGCAACTGCTTTTGACATACTCAGCAGCACACTGTCAGAAAGCAACCAACTCTTGAACCATTTCATATTGAAGACGAAGGTCATAACTGGCCTCCCATTACAGAATTCTCCCAGTGAAGGGGCTGAATGAGCTTGGTGTCAACAGCCACTTGCCTAGAGTGTGTTCTCTGATGTTGAAATGTCTGGGCCAGGACCTCAGGTTGTAGTCAAGTATTACTCAGACTTAAAACAATGTACAGTTCTGTAAAATAAAAATTATATCATGATCCAGTTTTAAATACATAATTTTACATGGGAGTTTGATCAGAAGTATCTCACATTAGTGAACAGTGCTACTCCCAAAAGACATGGTTATTAAATGAAAATCCCAGCACCAAGTCTGGAATACCTCCTTATGAGCTGTTGGTCAGAGAGGCCCCAGAAGCTCCCAAAACATTACAGCCTATTATCATTGCTCATAATTGCCCACCAGAACTAGGTGGTAAGTCCCTACTGCTAAAGACACCATATACTTTGGTTGCAGGACAAAGAAAAATCAAGCTGAAACTAACCTGGAATCTTCCTCCTTGATTCTCAGCTTTAAGAATGCCAAGAGGTACTATGCAGGCCACTTGGGGAGAAAAAAATCATCAGTGGTCTGCCCAGTGCTGGACCTTGCCAAGCAACATACACCCATTAATGGAATAGTGTCATGAATGCGTCTGATTTGATCTGAGTCCCACTGCACAGGACAGAATTCATGCCTGTTACTGTAAACATGGTCAAAAGCTCATAGCTCAGGAGGTTACTCAACTTAGCAGGGAGACTTGTTTTGCTAAATGGACATGTTGTCAAATTACCTTCTAAATATTTATGGGTTTTTTATTTATTTTTATTTTATGTGTATGAGTGTTATGCCTGCATGTATGTAAGGGTACCCATGTCATGTAGTGCCCTCAAAAGACAGAAGAGGGCATCGAATCCCCTGGAACTAGAGTTACGGACAGTTGTTAGCTGCCATGTGGGTGCTGGGATTCAAATGCAGGTCTTCTGCAAGCAACTGCTGAGCCATCTCTCCAGACCCAATATTTATGTTTATATCCATAGATTTTAGCACTGCTCTCACAAACATGGTCAGAGAAGCTTCTTTTTGTAGTCAATGTGGACACACATAATGCTGAGAATAATGCTCACCCCTAAATGAGACATCTACATTGCCTCCTCCCCAAGGCTCAGAGAACATTGTGGAAGAAGGGGCAGAAAGAACATATGAGTGGGAGGATGAGAGGCAGTGCTGTGAAACACTGTCTTCTGAACATGACATGACCATTGCATTCACAGCAGCTATGGTTACCTACACCAGGCCTGTACAATATCTAACCTATCAATATTCCAAGAAAGATATGAAAGGAGCACATGAACCCTCCACCCCTAGCTGAGGAGCTATTGGCAGTTGATGGCTGCTGGAAAAAGGAAAGTCATTTTTCTTTGATGGTATAACCACTGGTAAATTGCCCATGATCCAGTTAGTAATCCCATACCCATGCAACAAGCAAGCAACATTAATTAAATTCAATGAGTTATTTTTTCAAAGACATGAAAGCAGGAGGGATATGTGTTGGGAAGAAGGGTTCCAGAGTGAGTGAAAGGAAGATAAGAGAGAGGAATGGGGTGTGTGAATATGATCAAAATACATTAGATACATGTATGAAACTACCAAAGAATAAATAAAAATATTTTAAGGTATCAGGGGGCTGGAGGGATGGCTCAGCAGTTAAGAGAGCACTGGTTGTTCTTGCAGAAGACCCAAGTTCAGTTCCCAGCACCCACATGGTGGCTGACAACCACCTGTAACTCCAATTCTGGGAGATCTGACCCTGTGGACACTGCCTGATGCAAGTGCACTTACATGCAGGCAAAACACTCATACACAAAATTAAATAAATAAGTAAATAAATAAATGGGTATTTAAGGCTTCACCCCTAGCTGAGGGGCTTTTGGCTGGTGATTACTGCTGAGGGAAAAAGAGTGTTTTCTTCAATAGTATGGCCCATGGTGATTTGCCTGTGCTCAGGTGGATGGCCTTCCACCCATGTGCATACAAACAGAACTAAATGGAGTCAATGGAGAGGAAGACAAGGAGGAGGAGGGGGGAGGGGGGGAGAAAGAGGAGGGAGAGGGGGAGGAGGAGGAGGAGGAGAGGAAAGAAGAGGGGGAGGAGGAGAAGGGGGAAGAGGAGGAGGAGGGGGAAGAAGAGAAGGGGAGGAGGAGGTCATGAAGTTGAGACAATGTGGGGGTGACTGGGAGGAGCTGGAATGGAGAGTGGGTGGATATGCTCTAAATACATTGTATTTGTGTATGGAATTACAAAATATATCTATCTTAAATTAATAGGTAGCTTCATACTCAAATGAAACATGAAGGCAGTTTATATAATGAGAAACAAGCCAAAAGACTGGTGAGTTGTCTTAGTTGGTAAAATGCTTGCTTATTCAAGCACCTGAGTTTGATCCCCAGAACTCAAGTAAAAAAGCTGGATGTAGTAGTGTGAATTGTAATCCTAGAACTAGGGAACTGAGGAAAGGTAGATCCCTTGGTTTCATTGACCAGCTAGCCTAGCCAAAGTGATGAGCTCCAGGCCTATACACAGCACACACACACACGTACGCCTGCACGCACGCACATGCACACGCACACGCTGCACACACACAGAAACAAGAATATCCTTACCAATAGTTATTTGCCACTTTTTTCAAATTGTGGCTGAAGCAAGTGAAAAGAAAAAATTTAGCAATAGAATAAGGGATAGGAAGGCAGCAGAATTATATTTAGAGGTGATTCCCTTTTGTCACAATAAAAGTCTCACAGTAATGCTCAAAATCCTGTTTACCTGATAACATCAACTGACTACGAGCTGAGATCTGGGTGAGCTAGGTGAGGAATAATAAGACTGGAGTAGAGCCAGGTAAGCAGGCATCAGATTACATAGGTATGGGCAAGTGTTTGGAATGTTTTTCTAAGAGATTGAATGGAAAGCCACTGAGGGTTTGAAAAGGGGATTAATGATCTCTAATCTCCTTTACAATATTCTTCACTTATTTTGGTCTGTTTCATTTGAAATTGGACAACTTTTCATTCTCCCTAATATATGAGAAATGTCAAATAAATTTAAAACAAGTTCCTGACAAAGTTAACAGAAATTAGTGAAGAAGAGAAAAAAGAAGACCACTATTTGCAAATAAGTGCCAGTGAGACAGAATGGAACCTTTTGTTACCTAATGCTATCACAAATCCACAGTGCTAAGAAATACAAATCAAGGCCTAGAATTATGAACTTCTCCGAGGAGCTTAACCACAAGGATTTGACTGAAAAAGGGGTGCAAGGGATGACTACTAGAGGTACCATAGAAATTGCCTGCTCCAAATATTTACCTGTGTCATCACACATATTGACAACACAAACTTCTCTGAATGACTTGACTTAAAATGCACTTGGGCTAGTCCTGCAGGCTCACTTCTCCAGAGGCCCTGGCTGCTCAGCCCCTTGTTGGCCTGTGGCTTGTGTCAGTCACCACAGGGCTTTTGCAGTCACCACCACCAGGGTAAGACCTGAAAGTGAGACAATATATAAAGAACCCCAAATAAATGCAAGACCCAGCTAACTAGAAACTCCACAGTTCCTGGTTCTTCTAGCACTCAACATAACTTGGTAGGATTTCAGTGGCAATGTAAGACATTTTATTGGGAATGAGGATGATGTTTCCTAGCACATATCTCGCCAAAATGTAAATACCCATTTTAACAGAGGTGCAGCTGTACTCTTTGTCTTGGATGGTTTAAAGCACATCCATTTTACCTTGTGTAGCCTATATTGGGTCTGGGATTTATGGAAGTGGGAGCCTAAATGATTTCATTCGTGTTTCAGTGCAGATCATAGAACCTTTAGAGGGAAATAACTACATTATGGATTATTATTATTGTTGTTGTTGTTGTTGTTGTTGTTATTAAGGTTCAGATAGCCCTGCCCCCTCACCAACAAGATCCCAAGGACTTCTCAAGCTCCTGAGAAAAGGGAACCTAGCTGATAAGGACCTTGGCCTTTGAAGTCAAGGGAAGCAGATTCTTCTAAGAGGCAGCCTGCGTTTCCTCTCATCTCTGAAGACAAGATAAGCAGATTCTGCCTGTTAGTCAGAGATTTTAGGAGCTGTTTTAGTACAGCAGCTTTTCCCTTATCTTAGGAGGACAAAAAAGTAAACACTTCCTGACCCAGATCCTGGCTGGCAGATGGAATGGAGCCAGGTTTACAAGCCCTGCTTTTCCTGCTCCCCCACCTGATTTTTCCCAAAAAACTTCCCGCCTTCAGCACCCTGAAGCCCCCATATATAAGCCCCAGCTCACAATCCGTGGGCAGACATTTTCCCTTCCCCACAGGGAATGTGTCCCATGCGAAATAAAGCTCTATCCCGCTGAGAATTCCATCTGTGTCTTGGTGCCTCCTCCATCTGCTTACTCATTCTCCACCAACTTTTTACCTATCAGATGGTGCCAAAACCCGGTTCTTACTTCAAGGGACCCATCGTGACTGCTCCAATGCCACTAACTTGGCTTTCAGGTACACTTCTTTTCTCTCTCCTCCTCTCCCCAGCCGTCTGCTTTGCTCTCACCTCTTTCTGGCTCTCCTCACTGGGATACACACTCTGCCTTGCCTGCGTCTTTTTTTGATTTTCTTCCCCATAGATTTTCACCACTCCTGGACAGCACTGTGGTCTCCGTGATGGACCTGCTTCATCCCTTCCCTACCCTGGTTTCCTCACCTGCAGCTCACCACGGGCATCTTGCCCCCTTCCCCCCTCTTTTGCCATGGACAGGGCAAGGTATGCTGTCTTCCATCTTTTTTCCTGTCTTTATCCTCTTCCACTGCCTTTTCTCCTCACTTTACTAGGGGTGATTTCTGATACTGTTCAATCCAACACATACAAATGCTCTGTATCATTTTCCTCTCTCCCCCCCTCCCATACTAAAGCTTTCTACACCCTGCTGTGTGCCTGCCTGCCAGCCTGCCACGTGTCTGACCTCCCACGCATGCTTTAAACCTGCATGACCCCAAGGCTTTTTTTCCTTCCTGCTATTCACCCCCTCCAGGCAGCTGCCAAGATTGCCAGCTCGCCTGCCCTAGTAATATTTTTTCTTTAACATTCTAATGAAATGATGTTTCCAGCTGGGCCCATTCTTAAATTCTCTTATAAATTTGGCTAAGAAACCTTGAGGGGACCCTTTCTCCCTGTTTTGACCCAACTAGCCTAAACCAGCTGGGCAACTTTGCTGGATCATTTAAACAATTTCAGGCAGCTTGCCCCATGCACAAAAAAAAAAACATTTTAAAAGCCTTTTTTCTCCTAAACTTTTTCTCAGGCAAAGGGACTCAAAGTTTTTATCTTAGGCCCACTTGGGCATCAAGCAACTGGTACTCAGGCACCTACTTTTCTAACTAGACCTAACCATTTTAAATTTCACTATACATAAAAGGTCACAGGCACTGCTCAGGTAAGTCATATGCTTTCAGACCAACAACCACTGATTTATATGCCCTGTTCCTTCTGCTGCCCTCATGAGTTTCCTTTCCAGCATAGCTTGTGTCTACAAATTAAGAGATGCAGACAACTTGGTTTCACATGCACAGCTACAATGGATGGTGAGAAACATTGATTCC
>NW_008347808.1:6070464-6074373 GCF_000622305.1 Nannospalax galili
GATATTTTTAAATGAATTATTTGGATTTTAACATCCTTTATATGGTATTTGATAATTTTTAAAAATGACTATTTTAAATTCCTACTGTTTTACATAGTATATTTGCTAGTTTCTAAAGGGAACTTATAGTTTTTCTAGCCATTTGCCTTGTAGGTGCAAAGGGAGCTGACACCTTGTGATGACTAGACCTATGAAACAGATGAAAATTTGCTGTACTCCAGGGACAAAACCTTACAAGAGACAAGCTACTACCAACACATAGTTACAACAATGAGAGGTAAAAAGTAATAGTCTACTTGAGTAAGAGACTTGAGATGCCATCTCTACTGGTGTTAACTCCTCCCCTTTCTACATTGTGATTCTAAGGCTGTTTTTCTCTGGAATAGAGCTATTTCCCTCTCTGATACTCAGATGCTCTATGCTTGCTTATGTTCCTGCCCCATCATTCCCTGAGTGCTTTCTAGTTATAATGTCAGGGTAATATTAATTATATTGGTAAATTGTCACGTGCTGTTTGAGCTCATTGAGATGTGACTCTGAAGATAGGATTGGCCCTCCCACTTCAGACTCAAGCTTCTTATCTCAAAATGTGTTCTCCAAGACTTTTCCAGGTTCAAGCTGGCCCCTTGACCCTGTGACAAGGAGAACAACAAAACAGCTGAAGAGTAAAGAACTATGCAGTTGAGAACCACTAAGGTGTAAATTAATTTCAACAGAGGGTATTACTGACTATAATAAAACTAGCTAATGGAATTATTTTCAGTACTATTTACATTTTATTTATTAACCTAATCTGTTAATGTTTCCTTTTATCCTTCTTATCTCCTCTGATTTATGTTCTTAGAAAGGTTTTATTAACTTCCTTCAGTTATTTAGCTCTTAAAAATAAAAAAGATGCTACCTCAAATCTATATGGAAACAACTCTTTCTTTAGGCTACTAATTACCTATACAAAATGACATCAAAGCTGGTTGGGTAAAATCCTATTTGTTGAATGCCATTTTTGTTTTTAGTTTACTATCACGGTGTTTTAAGATGTATTCATTTTGTTACTCTACTTCAAAGGTGTTTCAGTTTAAAAATGATAAACCAACCACATTCTCAGCAAAGACTATATAGCTAAATATGTATATACAGTCAACATAAATTTATGCTTCTTAAAATTAATTTACTTGGTATCATACTAATTTTTAAATAAAATCTCATACAAACTAAAAATGTTAAATTAACACCGAAATATTTTTTCAGCCAAAATATTCTCTTTAATCTACAACATGGTTCCTAGTACTAAAATATGTAAATTAATTTTAAGTATCTCTCTCCCTATCTCTCTCTCTTCCTATCTCTCTTTCCCTCTCTCTCTCTCCCTCCCTCTCTCTCACCACTACCCTTCTGGGGCTCTACTAAACCTCTACTAAACCACCACCCTTCTGGGGCTCATCTTCCCTCAGCCTCTACTAAATTAACCTCAGGATCAACTTGTTCCACAAACTTCCCTCCCTTCTGGCTCACTGCATTTTTTTCTGCTTTGCTCCCATCCCATTCCTTGTACTTTGTCTCCATCTACTGGCTGGTCACGCCATGTTCTCATTGCAGGGTTTTCCGCTCCTCTCACTTGCCTTGAAATCACACGTGTGTCAGAAAACCCTTTCCTTTCTCTAGACATAGGACACTATTCCAGAGATAGGAACATGCACTACTTCCTGTCCAGGACAGGATCTTACCTTTCCTCTACGTGTGTCGGAAAACCCTTTCCTTTCTCTGGATATAGGATGCTATTTCCAGAGATAGGAACACACACTACTTCCTGTCCAGGACAGGATCTCACCTTTCCCCTCCCTGATGATCTGATTGCAGGACGCCACCTTCTGGGGCTTGGAACTAACTCGAAAATAATAACTCGAACCTGAGCAACAAAAAAGGACACTTTTTTTTGATGCCTGGTTCTCCTTGCTCTCATTTTGTGTGACCGATACCAAACCCCTTTTCCTCCTACTCCCTCTCCATCTCTCTCTCTTCTTCATCTGCTGCGCTTTCCTGCCCAGACTCATGATCCTGCTTCCACTCCCTATGGAGAAAGGATTTTCTTTGTCTCCCATCTGCTTGGTTCTGTCTCTACCTCCTACCCACTTGCTCGGTTCTTTCTATATCTCCTCTTCACTCTGTACTTAATCTGTCACTATGGGAAACACCCACTCAAAGTCTTGGGGTCTCACACCTCTTGCTTGTCTTCTTAAATCCTTAAAACAACTAGGACTTTTGGATACAATCAGGCCAAAATGCCTGAAGTTCCTGTGCACCACTGCCTAGCATCAGTATGAGTTAGATAATAACTCTGTTTGGCCAGACACTGGAACCTTAGACTTCAATATTTTGAGAGATTTAGAAAATTTCTGCCATTGTAAAGGCAAACGGTCTGAATTACCATACAGCCAAGCTTCCTTTGATCTCTGTGCTAATCCCTCCCTCTGGGTCCCATGTTCTTTCCATCAGGTTCTTCTGGCTAAGACAGTTTCATGGGATCCCAATCCACCAGGGGCCTCCCCCCTCCCCCACCCCTCCACCTCAGCCTTTGATCCTACCATACCAATGAACTGCCTCTGATTAGGGCCCATTCCCAACCTCCTCCTGCTCCTCATTCTGAGGCCCAGCCAAGTCCTCCCCATGCTCTCTCCTTGCTATGCTCTCCCTTGCCTCCCATTCCAGTGCCCAACTCATCTCTCCTTTCTCCAACTTGAACTCCCTCTCCACACCATGACCTTCCCCCTCTCCAGTGCCGCTCTAAGTCCATCACCTTCTCTCCTTCCACTAACTCTCCTCTACTTGAGAAAATCCAAAACCTTAAACACCTCCTTGCCAAATATTCCCTAGTCTCCCCTTTTCTGGCTTCTAGCTCAAATAACCCATTTATCCCTCCTGTATCTAACTTCTACTTTGATTCCAGACCCTGCCTCCGATACCCCTGCCCCTGTGTCCCCTCATGGACAGGACACCCCTCCCATCTCTCCCACTCCAACAGTTATAAAGTCTGAACAGGGTTATATCACAGTTTTCCCTAATTGATTACACTGGAGGTTGTAAACATCAATTTGATAATGTTTAACTATGTACCAATTGCTTTTTTCCACCTAAAGCAAGGTTTTGGTAGACCACTCTCTAAACTACATAAGGTAAAAGATTTACCTAGAAACTTATAAAACACAATATATACACAGGTAATATTAACCTATTACGTTATCTTATGTATATATTTAGATTCCATGTTCTTTTAATAAGATGATGCTACACACTACTTTCTTCTGAGTCAAACAGCTACCACCTTCATGACTTCAGCTGTGTCCACTAACAAAAATCATCACAATTAAACTTGTTGACTTGACTATCATATTCTTTAATTGAAGGAGGAGGGGTAAACAGGGTCACTGGACCCTCACCTGAGTATCCAGCTGCAGTATTCCCAGCCAACTGTATGTAATTTTGAACAACTACCACCTTCATAATTTCAGCTGTGTCCACTAACAAAAAATCATCACAATTGAACTTGTTGACTTGACTATCATATTCTTTAATTGAAGGAGGAGGGGTAAACAGGGTCATTGGCCCCTCACCTGAGTATCCAGCTGTTCTGTCCAGCCAACTGTATGTAATTCGACCCTAATTACATGGTCTCCTGGACTTGGGAAAGACTAAAGTATATTATCTGAAAAAGGCTTGGAAGAGAAGGCTTAATCCATGCTGGGTTAAGGCTTTCCAGTGTAAATACTCTCAGGTCACTCATATACCTCAGCAACCCCTCAGTCATCTCTGTAAGTAAGCTCAGTAAATTCACTGGCTCCCCAGAAAAACTTTAATGTAATCAAACTTTGGTTTGATACTACAACCTAAAAAACAGAAAAAACATTGCTTAGT